>NW_028119410.1:0-12500 GCF_965119305.1 Pelophylax lessonae | reverse complement strand
ATACTTGTTTTATACAAATTCTCTTTTAAAGATTGATTTATGCTTAACATATACCTCCTGAGACCCAGTCAGTATAGACAGTTTTGCAAATTGCTAACATGACAAGTTCCACAGGCAGGGTCAACTTATCAAATAGACTCAGAGTAGAATATAACGTAGTTAATTTCAACCTGACGGTTTACAGAGGCTATTTTTTGTCTTCAGTAAAGGTGAAAGGACAATTCTATTTAAAGGGCAACTCCACTTTCGTGAGGAAAAAAATAGCAAATAAAGAAAAAAACAACATAGTGTATACAATTGTGACACAAATCATATTGTAATTGAATTTTATTAAAAAACGACCTTTCCTTTTCAATCTGCAGCTGTTGTATTTTTCTGAAAATGCAATGCAATATGGCTACCTTGAGGTGTTCTGTAGACAGAATGTGTACTGACCACACCCCAGTAACATAATTTCCTGCTTGTGTGATTGGCTCACCGATTTTCCCAGAAGTCTGCACTAAGATACAAGTCCGATTTCTGGCATCCCCTTCAACAAAAATGTCATTTTTGATGAGATACTCCCAATAGGAACATGTCTAAAGGGATGCAGACCCAGCAGCTTTCCTCATTAGAGCCCTGCAGCTGCCACAGCTGACAGATAATTATGAAACCACTCCCATTTGACCCACTCTACACAGAGGCACAGAGAAACAAACAGTGATTCCTTCTAAATAACAAAAGGTAGGAATCTGCAACAAAGTTTGTTAAAATCCTTGTAATGGACAGAGATCACCCAGAGGGGAATGTTTTTTTCTCAACAAAAGTGGAGTTACGCTTTAAAAGCCTCATTACTCCCTAAAAGCCCTCCTAACACAGGGAGGGTGAAAATTAAACTAATTAAGCTTGGAGAATCTTTGAGTGTCCAACTAAGGGACTGTACTACTGACAGCAAAACAAAAGGGGGATATAGGAAAATACCAAACACACAAATTAAAGACTAACAATTATTAGGGCTGTGTGGCAGCACAGCACATGTTGAAACAATTGAGCATACTGTTCTGTGGTTACGTGTTCAGTGTTTGATATGGTATCTTATTGTTGCTCCAAATTCTTAAGCCTAGTACACAAAATAAGAATATTAGACAAATGAGCATTGTTTTTTTTTTTTTTTTTGCATGCTAGTCTCATATCGAATACTAATGGTTACTAAAGTTACAAAATTCTCGTACGACAGCATACATTTTCGAAAGTGATGTAATGTATTGTGATGTATACTTTCGTTTTCCGAGCATTCTTGGTCTTGGTCACACAATTTTTTTCGTACACATACTATACTAATTACACAAAAATGGGTTGTTCTGTTATTGTACAAGAAAAATTTTCATACTTGTTCCTTATTTTTTTCACATTAATTGTCGTAATCGCCTGTTGAAAACTGGGTACAAATTATAAGATTATCGGACGATCATTCCAAATATAGTACTAGGCATAAAAATCACAGAGGTTATCAAATACCATCAGAAGAAAAGCAAAAGCTCTATTAGTAGGAAAAAAGAACATCAATTTTATTTGGGTACAGCATTGCAAAACCGTGCAATTGTCAGTTAAAGTAACGCAGTGCCGTATCGCAAAAAATGGCCTGGTCATTAAGGGGGATAAAACCTTACAGTCCTTAAGTGGCTAAAGGATTTCAATAGTGTGATCAGCACTTTTCCTAGGTTCCCTCTGTGTATTTTTCCCTGCAGAGTAAATAAAGGGGTTCACTTACTGGATATAGTTCAAATCTTCAGACAATGTAGGTCTGTATGAGCTTCTGATATGTTGTTAATAGGATCTGCGTTGTCCTCAAAAGTTTTAACAGCTTCTCAGTAACCCCTTAGATTTTTAGATATTCCTCAACCTCCTCACCAACTTTCTAGGCATTAAGAACACTGACTTCAATCATGCAGTTGCACACCCTATTGCATAGGGAGAGGACACAATACACTATTCTAATGCTGTAACTCTGTTATTAGAAAGTTTATAGAACTGCAAATAAAGAGTATTAAAACTCATACCCTTAGTCCCCTGCACACAAACATTCAACTTACGAACTTTCAAAGATGCTAACATTTGTTCGCATGTCTAATCATGTAAAGCAGGGTACACACACTCAGTTTTTTTTTTTTTTAAACCCAGCGGGCTGAACAAAAAAAAACACTGACAGATCGCCGTACCATCACCATGCGTCGATGTCCCCTGCTATTGCGTTCTGACAGGCGGACTCCCCCCACTAGAACACACTGATCAGTACTAGCAGCCAAGCTCTGATCTTTGTTGGACTCCAAACAAGTAGACTTACAAACGACCTCTTGGAATGGAACTTGTTTGTAAATAGGGGGCTTACTGAAAGGCAGAAAAACAACCACACTACACCCAAAGTTTTAATCTCATTTAGACTTAATTCCAGACTAATGGGTAGGAGCACTTTAATTCCTGCAAAGTCTTTCCTTCCTGTACATTTTGATATTAAGAATCACAGTTTGCCATTTCTATCTGAGCTAACCCTTTCATTCATTGATCTGTCATATACTGATTTAACATCATTATTTTTATTTCCCTACTTTTTATTATCATTTATCTGTAATGAAACAATATAGGTCTATTTAAAAATGTGATCCACTTGGTTTTATTGTATTTTTTCTGTAGGTTCATTTTGTCTCTCTGTGGAAATGTTAGTTTTCTTTTTAAACCTGGCAGTGCTGGACAAGGTACTTTAGCAACCAAGGCAAAGATGTCCAAGTGTGCCCTCACCCCCCATTTCTACATTTTTAATGTAAAGGAAAAGAAGGGCTCAGCGGGAATCCAGCCTAAAATACTGTCACTGTACTGTTTGTGCATAGCAATTAATGTAAAAGAAAACTTTTCTGCACGTGTGCATGTGTGAACTTCCTAGAGCATCCTTGTTGTCTGATAGCTGGGTTTAACTCAGATTTCAGCATAGCGACGTTCCCATCCCCACATTCCTTTGGCTTCATTTGACTCCGCCAGTTCCCTTCTTCTTTTGTTTTTTTTTCTATTTTTACCACCATGGGCACGGTCCCCCTGTTCCTTTTATAATACACCCAGGAACACAGTTAACACTTAGATATCTGACTGGGGCAGTGTGAATGGGCAACCGTAACCTCTACCTGCTTACATGCTGTCCTCCACAAATTTCACACTCAGTGGTTGGCCCCTTTTACAAGTCCCTGACCCTCTGCAGTGCTGAGATGTAGCATCCTGTGCCCTAGGCAGCTTTGTAATTAACCTGTGTGTTGGCCTGGACCTGATATCTGGTGATCCTGCTATGAAGGTCCATGTTTAAGCACTTTCTAATGAAGGGGAATATTTCTCTATTATGTTGCTCTGTCTTGGTTAAGAGCAACAATGTGCAATGACACTGATATGTGCATGCTGACAAGAATGGCTGAAAGAGCCTGAAGAAGATCTCTAGAAATGGAGATTGACAACTTGCTGACTGCCCCATAGCAGATTTACTGCTACAGGATGGGCGCGCTGCTCAGGATCATGTATATATACGTGATCCAGTACTTCCGCGTATCAGGCGTGAGTGCAGAGCTGATCAGCGGGTCCCAATGTCCACCAGCACCTGCTGATCATGCGATACACAGGCAGAATGGTGACAAAACAAGGTAGATTACTGTTCTGTCAATACAGAAGGCATGACTCCTGTGTCAATGCCTTCCACTAGTAAAAACACCTCCCCACTACACCAGCTAGGCATACTGTTAACCCTTTGATCGCCTCTGATGTTAACCCCCTCCCAGCCAGTGTCAGTACAGTGACAGTGCATATTTTTAGCACTAATCACTGTATTAGTGTCACCAGTTCCCAAAAAAGGTTCAAAAGTATCAGTTAGGTGTCTGATTTGTCTGCCACAATATTGCAGTCCTGCCATAAGTTGCTGATCGTCGCCATTACTAGTTAAAATAAAAAAATATATATATAAATACAAATTCCATTAACTCCCTTAGCGGTATCCCCGAGCGTGACTCAGGGTGGATTTTTTGCTCGGGGTAGATGTGCAGAGCCTGCAGCGGTGTTCCTTACCTTCTCCTGGCGATCCATCGATGCTCTCCCATTGCTGTGATCACCGCCGAGATCCCCGCCGCTCGTCCGTTGCTCTGATGACTTCCTGGTTCCGTTCCCTGCAGCAGCAATGGTGCATGGGAGCGGAACTGGGAGGGAAATTCAAAAGTTGCACCAACACAAACACATAAAAAGGAGGTGATACAATGTAATCTGAAATAATATATAATACATTTATAATATATATATATATATATATTATATATATATATATATATATATATATATATATATATATATATATATATATATATATATATATATATATATATATATATATATAATATATATATATATTTATATATTATATTATATATATTATATAATAAAATTATATTGATTAGATTATAATTCATGCGTTTGTGTTTCAAATTTATCACACCTGGGATGTCTACTAGAGTCTTGTTTTGGTCAGGTTTAAGTCAGTAGTTACTAAGAATTGTAGGCCTATAATACATAACGCCAAATTTCCATGCAAAAAAGGGAGGTTAATATATCCCATAATTTGTAGACACTATAAGTTTTTCGCAAACAATCACTATACACTCATTAGGATTGTTTTTTTTACCAAAAATATGTAGCAGAATACATATTGGCCTAAATTGATGAAGAAATTCAATTTTTTAATTTTTTTTTTATTGGATATGTTTTAGAGCAGGAAGTAAAAAAGTTTTTTTTTTTTTTTAAATTGACAGTCATTTTTTGTTTATAGCGCAAAAAAAATAAAAAAATGCAGAGGTGATTAAATACCACCAAAAGTAAGCTCTATTTGTAGAGTGCAATTGTCAGTTAAAGTAACTCAATTCTGTATTGCAAAAAATGGCCTGGTCATGAAGGGGGTACATTTTCTACAGCTGAAATGTTTAAGAAGTCTGAAAAAAGGTGAAAGCATTACTTTATGAAAAACACACACACACAGTGTAATTATATTAAAAAAAACTGTGCTTTAATCAACAAAATGTCATCATGTTAATGCTTTTTTTTTTTTATTTACATGTTCTTTTATTCTTGATCATAATTTTCTGGTGGCGCTATCTAAGGTATTGCTTACATACATCACGGGCTATCTGTCATATACATCAGATATTCTGTATTACAGGTGAACTGGGCAATTAGAACTTCCTTACCTGTACAAATAGGTGTTACGGTTATCACTATTTACTTAGCATGGATGGTCAGCCTTATTTTTAGTTACATCCTACAACCTACACATGTTTTACAATAACAATTTTTTTTTACTTTCAATCTTTTTTTTGTAAATTTCAAAATACAGGACCTGAAGGAGTATTAAAGCCAGAACCCTGGTTACATTGCCAGAACAAAAGCATAATATATACTGTAAAATAGGACAATGACAAATAAGCTTTGTGGAGCCTCATAGCTTACATGTGTAACAAATATGACAGTAAAAAAGGCTCATGATCAAAAATAGCCAACTACGCAGTAAAGCATTCCAGATGACCATAAGGAACCGAATATCAGGGTTTTTATGCAAGGAGAAATATGGGGACTGACCCCCGACACAGAAAAAAACAATAAGTAAGAAAAACAAGGGAAGAGAGAAGGGAATCCAGCTGGAGAAGAAAACGAAGAAGATAAAAGAAAGAGGGAGAAAAGAAAAGATGGATGATTAGATAAAGGAAACCCAGAGAGTGACACAAAAGGGCATCGAAATAGAAGGAATCATGATACATTTATTTATTTACAGGTACTTATATAGCGTTGTCAATTTACACAGCATTTTACATATATTGTACATCCACATCAGTTTAGTGGTATCATTAATCATGCTAGCAAAGTGTTCATTAAGCATGGTCCAGAAAACCTTGCTCCAAAACAGAGATAGAAACTGAAGGTTTCTTCCAGAAAACCTTGGCAGCCAAGAACATGAAATGTAGTAATTTTTGCCTGGTATAGGGTACATCTTCTTCCTGTTCATTCAGTAAGGTAATGCATGGTAATTCTACAACTGGTATACCTGTGATCTTTTGTATCAAAGCAAATACCTTATTCCAAAAGCCCCTGAGCTTGGAGCATTCTCACCAGATGTGATACATGGATCCATTGGAATGACAGCCCCGAAAGCAAAGAGGCGAGGAGGTCGGAAACAGATTCAATGGACGAAGGGGGACCATATACCAATGAATCAGAACTTTTATACCCATCTCAACCAAAGAGACATTCATGATGTCATTGAATGCAGAGTGAAAACAAAAGTACCAATGGTCCAACTCCTTCTCAGAAGCCAAATCCCACATATGAATGTAGGGAAATGTTATAGTAGTCTCCGACAAGAGCCTGTAAATAATGGAGAACTCCCCTGCCAAAAACAAAAAAAATTGGAATAAAAATAGTGTTATTTGTAAATGTTTGGGTCTCTAAAGCACTATGTACCAAATAGTCTTATATGCCATTTCTGTTTACTACGGGTATATGTCCTTCTAATATATATGATTTTCCTTTATAACTGACTAGTAATTTAGCAAAATTTTACAAATTTGTTTAGACCATATTAAAAGTTAATGATAAAGACATGCAGCAAATCATGCTTATCTCTCTCGCCTCTATTGCTCCCTTCCAGTAATTTAATGGTATCCGTTACTCAGACTTTAAATACATATAGATTATACCAACTTTTTAGCAAAAATAAAGTGTGGCTTTAAAAACTTTAGTGTAGAATTGATGCTTATCTGGACGTCTCTACAGGTAAAAATCCTTAAAAAAATGCAAGAATCATTACATTGAGTTTTTTCAGTACCATTAAACTAAATGTTAACTGTAAGCAGTGTTTGAACATATGTTGCATTTGCAGAAAAAAAGAAACACCTTAGGAAGGCAAACAGGATAAATAATACCCGCTGTGACAAACTCAACAGTATTCTACAATAGAGATATTTTCAGATATAGCAATTGAAGTATCCAAATATCATGTTTTATAGTTATATCGAAAGAAAAATGTTGTGGGGCATGGGGCGGGATTTTAACGGTACCGTCTAAGACCAATACTAAGGTATTCAAAATTGTGGATACTGTCAATTAGTAAAGCAAATAATTTTATTAAGAGATCATATAAAAAATATATACACAAACAACATACATATAGAAACAAAAGGACTAACATAAGTCCTAAATAAAAATGCACAGGAATACAGCAGAGCTATATAGATTGGAAAAATGATTGTATCAGACCATAAAGGAATACCAGATGGCCAAATGGTTGGCCTAACAAAATTGGGAGACCTTCTTGAAGGTGGTTACCCACTACCCGACATGGTTCACGGGAGAGTCCGCTTCTTCAGGGATATGGGGATGCACAACCACATTCAGTGCTTTAGCTGTAAAGTGATCAATATATATATATATATATATATATATATATATATATATATATATATACATATATATATATTCCATCATCTATATATATTATGATCAGTAATACTACATTGCAATAATTCAGTCAGAGTGAAAAAAGAAGGAAAGAAAAAACAATCTATATGTTACAATTTCCAAAATTGCAGATAAAACAAAAAAGGAAGAACAAATGCATGGGTGAGCGCACCTGTATGGCTGCTTGCGGAGTCGTGGCTACTGAATCCCAACTAAGGCAAACCAAGACCCCCCTGGCTGGTATGGACAGCCTAAATGTGCACGCGAGGATGGTTAGGAAGACCTGACAGTATATATATAGATAAGAAAAAAGGGGAGGGGGGGGAGACACTTTAAATGTAACATAATTGGCCAATAAAAACGTGGAATTGATTTAATTGATGGTTATCCTAATTGAGGAAACCTACCAGCAGCAGTAGCGGTATGGATAAAGGGTGAGACGGTGGGGTAAACTGGTATCATAGTCACAAAAAACTTTTATT
This sequence comes from Pelophylax lessonae, assembly GCF_965119305.1. Classification (NCBI taxonomy): domain Eukaryota; kingdom Metazoa; phylum Chordata; class Amphibia; order Anura; family Ranidae; genus Pelophylax; species Pelophylax lessonae. The sequence continues at coordinate 4,515 of NW_028119410.1, read as the reverse complement.
TCGCCCAAGGATGGTGGATGTGTTAGGTTAATCCAGGTGGTTTGGCTTAACAATCACTCCAAGGTAGAGGAATAGAGGCTTAGATAGGTCTGTGTATACCAAAAGGGAAAAAGAGAAAAACGTTTTTTTGGGTTTGTATTAATCTTAAAATATTTTGATATAACTATTTGGAATGTGGTACCTATGTCAATAAGAACCTCTTTCTATTGAGCTAATTTAAATTCCATGTTTTATAGTTATATAAGACCATCTTATCGTTTTTGCGCTATTTTAGGTGAATAGGTATGTACCTTCAACTATTAATCATTTCAAGAGCAATGCAAAGGATACAGAAGCATATATGCTGGCTTGGCTAATGGCCTAGAGAAAATTTCATGAACTTCAAGCATCAAGTAAAATCACTGATCCATAAATGCTATCTAGGAAACACTTTAACTATGATGTGATGTAACTGTAAAAGTGGTGTTCCCTACCTTTGGTTCTATAGTGTACAGTAAAAATAGCTATCTCTAAAAGATAATGGATTTCTCAGTAAATGTTGTTTTGCATGGCAAGCTTTAAAATAAATGCTTCACTCTTTGAGTTTTACATATACTATATGGATAAAAAACACCATGGACAGTATTTTTTTTTATCCTATTGAGCCTAATCAGCATATTATGAGCATGTTAATTGACAAAAGAGTGGCCTTACTGAAGTAAAAAATACACAGGGACCTATAAGTTAAATGGGAACTTGATTTTACAAAAAATATGCCCTCAAAAAAGGCTCACCTTTAATCAGATACTGTCCCCTGCAGTAAGTCCTTTCTGCCTTTTGATATAGCATTCTAGGTTTAATGCCAGATGGCCGGATTCCTACTTTAGAGAAAAAATGTGGAAAGTTTGATGTTAAGGTGATACCTTTTATTGGCTAACTCAAGTTATTAAAATGCATACTTTTGCAACATACTCGTGTCAGGATATCAAGAAAAGTTGTGCTTTATAATGACAGAAAATGAATAAATGAATTCATCATTATTAAAATAAATGTCCATACTGTCCACAACACCATGTTTAAAAGAAAAACACAAGTGATAATATCCAAACATATAAATTAGCCACAATGCAGCTGTGCAATTCTTTTGTGATGAGAAAGCCTTCACCGCACAAAATGAATCCTTTGCCGAAACTAGATGGCCTCTTACCAGAAAGCCGTGACGTCAAGGTCATCAACACTTGTGGCATAACCCAGCCCGGGCCTCTGGGGTAGGAAGTATCATGAAGTGTATGGAACCAGGAAGGTTATTTAACACCACGCCACTTCCACTTGCTATGACTGCTATCACTCCCTATGAAAGAGATAGTAATCCTCTATAGTGTAAATATAAAATCGTGACCCTCAAGGTCATCAACACTTGTGGCATAACCTGGCCAGGGCCTCTGGGGTAGGAAGTATCATGAAGTGTATGGATCCAGGAAGGTTATTTAACACTATGTCCACCTCCACTTGCTACGACTGACAATAAAAACAGATAAAACACGACTCCTGCTTCTAAGCTTCTGTTCGATGGTACAATAGAGTTCACTAGCAGAGGAGCGGAGCGGAAGAAGCATGTGACTAGGTCACATGACCTACTTCATGATACTTCTGAACCCAGAGGCCCTGGCCGATTATGCCACAAGTGTTGAGGGTCACGATTTTCTGGTAGGAGGCTATCTAGTTTCAGTGAAGTATTCACTTTGTGCGTTGAAGACTTTCTCGTCACAGAATAATTGCACAGCTGCATTGCGGCTAATTTATATGTTTGGATATTATCACTGGTGTTTTTCTTTTAAACACGTTGTTTTGGACTTTTTTTTACATTGTGGTAAATTTTCACAGTATGGACATTTATTTCAATAATGATGAATTAATTTATTAATTTTCTGTCATTATATAGCGCAACTTTTTTGTATATTTTGGTTTGTATTATACTATAGTTGCTGCTTTTTACCTTTGATGTAAGTGAAAATTTCTCCTTGGTTGTTAAAATAGTGTCAGGGCCTGGACTTGAACCTGTGATGTTTGCTGTGCCTGACAATGACTCTGCTTACTGAGACACCTGAAATACTGGGCAGTTCCCTGGATAATGCCTTGAATGATCCTGCCTTGAATCTTGTTAGTCTTTAACCACTCGGCGCTGCACTGTAGCCAAAAGACGGCTACAGCGCAGGCTTAAAAGGTCGGGAGAGCTCCCATGGATGTCCTTCTATTCTCATGCTGCCTGAACACCGCAGGGACCAGATGTCAGCCAATGCTGGCAGGGGACCCCACAAGAGGAGGATTGGGGCTGCTCTGTGCAAAACCATTGCACAGAGCAGGGATGTATAACATGTTTTTTATTTTAATTAAAAAAACTCAAGCTTTAAAACTACTTGAAATCCTCTGCGGTAATCAGTGGCTAAAATGGTACAGGCAGGTCCACAAATATTGGGACATTGACACAATCATAATCTTTTTGGCTCTATACATTGGAATGTTATGCAATGGCCAAGTCAATCACCTGAGTTGAATCCGATTGAGCATGTATTTCACTTGCTGAAGACAAAACTGAAGGGAAAATACCCCAAGAACAAGCAGGAACTGAAGACAGTTGCAGTAGAGGCCTGGCAGAGCATCACCAGGGATGAAACCCAGCATCTGGTGATGTTTATGCATTCCAGACTTCAGGCTGTAATTAACTGCAAAGGATTTGCAACCAAGTATTAAAAAGTGAAAGTTTGATTTATGATTGTTAATCTGTCCCATTACTTTTGGTCCCTTAAAAAGTGGGAGGCACATACACAAACTGTTGTAATTCCTACACCGTTCACCTGATTTGGATGTAAATACCCTCAAATTAAAGCTGAAAGTCTGCAGTTAAATCACATCTTGTTTGTTTTATTTTAAATCCAATGTGGTGGTGTATAGAGCCAAAAAGATTAGAATTGTGTTGATGTCCCAATATTTATGGACCTGACTGTACAAGACTGTCCTAAAAAGTTAGAGAGCAAATTAATATATTACAGCTTACCAGTCCTTAGACATGGTGGCTGCATACATTTCACTTTTAACAGCTTTTTTCTTGGTATTTTACTGTTTACATATACTTTTAATAAAAAATACAGTCCATGTTTTGGTGTTGAAATCTAGGCACTTGCATGTTTTACAGGGCATTATGGGATAAGATTGACTGTTCCCTTCATTGTCATTGACCTTATAAGATATCAATATCAAATCCCTGTGAAACTGGCCCCCAATCAGTAGGTAATCTCATTCATTTGTGTTGGAGTCAAATTATACATATGTAAAAACAGAAAATATTTTCCCATGGGACTTTATATGAGGCATGATACATAGATCATAAAATATCAATTTATTGAATAGAGATTGACACATACATATACAAATTGTTTGAAATATCAAGCCAATTGACAACATACATTACAGTATAAATTACGCACAATACAAAATATACATTAAGCTGATATAATTCTTCCTACACAAATATGTCACAGCCAGATTGTTTGTACTGCAAAAGAATGCATCCCTTAACTTTACACGTTTCGTGAATATATTTCAATTCTTCAGGAGTCTAAGCCAAACAACATGTGGTCTGTAAACCTGGTGAAGTCGGTGACCCAGCACACACGGCATGGTAACACAGTGGAGATGGAGGGAGGAGTTCCCGAAGTTCAGTCACCTAAGAGGCGGGGAGAGCCCCAATCACTGTCCATAATGAACCAATTCTCCCAGCATTTCCAATTAAACATATGTAAAGATACAAAATAAGAAAATGTTGGTAATACCTAACATGTTAGATATTTACACCTATAAAAAATAGCATGACTGCAAGAGCTTCACTAATAGCAAGCTGTTAAAATAATTGATTTTTCATCATGACATACAAATACTAGTTAACTGAAAACAGGAAAGTACAACTCTGCTTCTGAAAAACATTCCTTAGACATAGTTAGAAAGTTATCTTCAAATGATAAAATGATGCAGTGCTTAAGCGAACATAATTTAAAACCTTGAAATCATGCATCAAGCATTAAACCCAATTCCAGTGTTATCTTAATTCATGACAAATATGGAAATAAATACACCAAGGTTACTGAGTGAGAAAAAATGGGAAGCAGCCTATATCTAAACAAATAGTCCTCATCCCGGTTAGAGGATTTGAGAAAATAAATATTCCACATCAGTGATCCCAGAATCCACCGATGATAGGAAAGGAGGTTGGGACTATGGCGGACTGAATTGTCAAAAGTTTGTAGGTAAGCAAGGAGAGAAACAAAGTAGAAATATTAAAATTTAACAGTATTTATTCAAGGAATCATAAAAGTCGACACATAGAAAATGGAAAAGATAATACGGTACAACGTGTTTCACATATGTCGTGGTAGTAGTCGATCGAACGGGTGAAAGCCTATGTTCAATGCATTTCGCCTTCAGCTTCGTCAGGAACTCTGGCGTAATGTATTCACCCTTTTGTAGAGTTAGGACTACATT
>NW_028119411.1:0-34043 GCF_965119305.1 Pelophylax lessonae | reverse complement strand
GGGAATCCATAGCGGAGAAGGATCTGGGGGAAGTCCATAGCGGAGAAGGATCTGGGGGAATCCATAGCGGAGAAGGATCTGGGGGAATCCATAGCGGAGAAGGATCTGGGGGAATCCATAGCGGAGAAGGATCTGGGGGAATCCATAGCGGAGAAGGATCTGGGGAGAATCCATAGCGGAGAAGGATCTGGGGGAATCCATAGCGGAGAAGGATCTGGGGGAATCCATAGCGGAGAAGGATCTGGGGGAATCCATAGCGGAGAAGGATCTGGGGGAATCCATAGCGGAGAAGGATCTGGGGGAATCCATAGCGGAGAAGGATCTGGGGGAATCCATAGCGGAGAAGGATCTGGGGGAATCCATAGCGGAGAAGGATCTGGGGGAATCCATAGTGGAGAAGGATCTGGGGGAGTCCATAGCGGAGAAGGATCTGGGGAGAATCCATAGTGGAGAAGGATCTGGGGGAATCCATAGCGGAGAAGGATCTGGGGGAATCCATAGCGGAGAAGGATCTGGGGGAGTCCATAGCGGAGAAGGATCTGGGGGAATCCATAGCGGAGAAGGATCTGGGGGAATCCATAGCGGAGAAGGATCTGGGGGAATCCATAGCGGAGAAGGATCTGGGGGAATCCATAGCGGAGAAGGATCTTGGGGAATCCATAGCGGAGAAGGATCTGGGAGAATCCATAGCGGAGAAGGATCTGGGGGAATCCATAGCGGAGAAGGATCTTGGGGAATCCATAGCGGAGAAGGATCTGGGGGAATCCATAGCGGAGAAGGATCTGGGGGAATCCATAGCGGAGAAGGATCTTGGGGAATCCATAGCGGAGAAGGATCTGGGGGAGTTCATAGCGGAGAAGGATCTGGGGGAATCCATAGCGGAGAAGGATCGGGGGGAGTTCATAGCGGAGAAGGATCTGGGGTAATCCATAGCGGAGAAGGATCTGGGGGAGTCCATAGCAGAGAAGGATCTGGGGGAATCCATAGCGGAGAAGGATCGGGGGGAATCCATAGCGGAGAAGGATCGGGGGGAATCCATAGTGGAGAAGGATCGGGGGGAGTTCATAGCGGAGAAGGATCTGGGAGAATCCATAGTGGAGAAGGATCTGGGGGAATCCATAGCGGAGAAGGATCTGGGGGAGTCCATAGCGGAGAAGGATCTGGGGGAATCCATAGCGGAGAAGGATCTGGGGGAATCCATAGCGGAGAAGGATCTGGGGGAATCCATAGCGGAGAAGGATCTGGGGGAATCCATAGTGGAGAAGGATCTGGGGGAATCCATAGCGGAGAAGGATATGGGGGAATCCATAGCGGAGAAGGATCTGGGGGAACCCATAGCGGAGAAGGATCTGGGGGAATCCATAGCGGAGAAGGATCTGGGGGAATCCATAGCGGAGAAGGATCTGGGGGAATCCATAGCGGAGAAGGATCTGGGGGAATCCATAGCGGAGAAGGATCTGGGGGAATCCATAGCGGAGAAGGATCTGGGGGAATCCATAGCGGAGAAGGATCTGGGGGAATCCATAGCGGAGAAGGATCTGGGGGAATCCATAGTGGAGAAGGATCGGGGGGAGTTCATAGCGGAGAAGGATCTGGGAGAATCCATAGTGGAGAAGGATCTGGGGGAATCCATAGCGGAGAAGGATCTGGGGGAATCCATAGCGGAGAAGGATCTGGGGGAATCCATAGCGGAGAAGGATCTGGGGGAATCCATAGTGGAGAAGGATCGGGGGGAGTTCATAGCGGAGAAGGATCTGGGAGAATCCATAGTGGAGAAGGATCTGGGGGGAGTCCATAGCGGAGAAGGATCTGGGGGAGTCCATAGCGGAGAAGGATCTGGGGGAGTCCATAGCGGAGAAGGATCTGGGGGAGTCCATAGCGGAGAAGGATCTGGGGGAGTCCATAGCGGAGAAGGATCTGGGGGAGTCCATAGCGGAGAAGGATCTGGGGGAATCCATAGCGGAGAAGGATCTGGGGGAATCCATAGCGGAGAAGGATCTGGGGGAATCCATAGCGGAGAAGGATCTGGGGGAATCCATAGCGGAGAAGGATCAGGGGGAATCCATAGCGGAGAAGGATCTGGGAGAATCCATAGTGGAGAAGGATCTGGGGGAATCCATAGTGGAGAAGGATCTGGGGGAATCCATAGTGGAGAAGGATCTGGGGGAATCCATAGTGGAGAAGGATCTGGGGGAATCCATAGTGGAGAAGGATCTGGGGGATCCATAGCGGAGAAGGATCTAAGGGAATCCATAGCGGAGAAGGATCTGGGGGAATCCATAGCGGAGAAGGATCTGGGGGAATCCATAGCGGAGAAGGATCTGGGGGAATCCATAGCGGAGAAGGATCTGGGAGAATCCATAGTGGAGAAGGATCTGGGGGAATCCATAGTGGAGAAGGATCTGGGGGAATCCATAGCGGAGAAGGATCTGGGAGAATCCATAGTGGAGAAGGATCTGGGGGAATCCATAGTGGAGAAGGATCTGGGGGAATCCATAGCGGAGAAGGATCTGGGAGAATCCATAGTGGAGAAGGATCTGGGGGAATCCATAGTGGAGAAGGATCTGGGGGAATCCATAGCGGAGAAGGATCTGGGGGAATCCATAGCGGAGAAGGATCTGGGGGAATCCATAGCGGAGAAGGATCTGGGGGAATCCATAGCGGAGAAGGATCTGGGGGAATCCATAGCGGAGAAGGATCTGGGGGAATCCATAGTGGAGAAGGATCGGGGGGAGTTCATAGCGGAGAAGGATCTGGGAGAATCCATAGTGGAGAAGGATCTGGGGGAATCCATAGCGGAGAAGGATCTGGGGGAATCCATAGCGGAGAAGGATCTGGGGGAATCCATAGCGGAGAAGGATCTGGGGGAATCCATAGTGGAGAAGGATCGGGGGGAGTTCATAGCGGAGAAGGATCTGGGAGAATCCATAGTGGAGAAGGATCTGGGGGGAGTCCATAGCGGAGAAGGATCTGGGGGAGTCCATAGCGGAGAAGGATCTGGGGGAGTCCATAGCGGAGAAGGATCTGGGGGAGTCCATAGCGGAGAAGGATCTGGGGGAGTCCATAGCGGAGAAGGATCTGGGGGAGTCCATAGCGGAGAAGGATCTGGGGGAATCCATAGCGGAGAAGGATCTGGGGGAATCCATAGCGGAGAAGGATCTGGGGGAATCCATAGCGGAGAAGGATCTGGGGGAATCCATAGCGGAGAAGGATCTGGGGGAATCCATAGCGGAGAAGGATCTGGGAGAATCCATAGTGGAGAAGGATCTGGGGGAATCCATAGTGGAGAAGGATCTGGGGGAATCCATAGTGGAGAAGGATCTGGGGGAATCCATAGTGGAGAAGGATCTGGGGGAATCCATAGTGGAGAAGGATCTGGGGGATCCATAGCGGAGAAGGATCTAAGGGAATCCATAGCGGAGAAGGATCTGGGGGAATCCATAGCGGAGAAGGATCTGGGGGAATCCATAGCGGAGAAGGATCTGGGGGAATCCATAGCGGAGAAGGATCTGGGAGAATCCATAGTGGAGAAGGATCTGGGGGAATCCATAGTGGAGAAGGATCTGGGGGAATCCATAGCGGAGAAGGATCTGGGAGAATCCATAGTGGAGAAGGATCTGGGGGAATCCATAGTGGAGAAGGATCTGGGGGAATCCATAGCGGAGAAGGATCTGGGAGAATCCATAGTGGAGAAGGATCTGGGGGAATCCATAGTGGAGAAGGATCTGGGGGAATCCATAGCGGAGAAGGATCTGGGGGAATCCATAGCGGAGAAGGATCTGGGGGAATCCATAGCGGAGAAGGATCTGGGGGAATCCATAGCGGAGAAGGATCTGGGGGAATCCATAGCGGAGAAGGATCTGGGGGAATCCATAGCGGAGAAGGATCTGGGGGAATCCATAGTGGAGAAGGATCGGGGGGAGTTCATAGCGGAGAAGGATCTGGGAGAATCCATAGTGGAGAAGGATCTGGGGGAATCCATAGCGGAGAAGGATCTGGGGGAATCCATAGCGGAGAAGGACCTGGGGGAATCCATAGCGGAGAAGGATCTGGGGGAATCCATAGCGGAGAAGGATCTGGGGGAATCCATAGTGGAGAAGGATCTGGGGGAATCCATAGTGGAGAAGGATCTGGGGGAATCCATAGTGAAGAAGGATCTGGGGGAATCCATAGCGGAGAAGGATCTGGGAGAATCCATACCGGAGATGGATCTGGCGGAATCCATAGCGGAGAAGGATCTGGGAGAATCCATAGCGGAGAAGGATCTGGGGGAATCCATAGCGGAGAAGGATCTGGGAGAATCCATAGCGGAGAAGGATCTGGGGGAATCCATAGCGGAGAAGGATCTGGGGGAATCCATAGCGGAGAAGGATCTGGGGGAATCCATAGCGGAGAAGGATCTGGGAGAATCCATAGTGGAGAAGGATCTGGGGGAATCCATAGTGGAGAAGGATCTGGGGGAATCCATAGCGGAGAAGGATCTGGGGGAGTCCATATCGGAGAAGGATCTGGGAGAATCCATAGCGGAGAAGGATCTGGGGGAATCCATAGCGGAGAAGGATCTGGGGGAGTCCATAGCGGAGAAGGATCTGGGGGAATCCATAGCGGAGAAGGATCTGGGGGAATCCATAGTGAAGAAGGATCGGGGGGAGTTCATAGCGGAGAAGGATCTGGGGGAATCCATAGCGGAGAAGGATCTGGGGGAATCCATAGCGGAGAAGGATCTGGGGGAATCCATAGTGGAGAAGGATCGGGGGGAGTTCATAGCGGAGAAGGATCTGGGGGAATCCATAGCGGAGAAGGATCTGGGAGAATCCATAGTGGAGAAGGATCTGGGGGAATCCATAGCGGAGAAGGATCTGGGGGAATCCATAGCGGAGAAGGATCTGGGGGAGTCCATAGCGGAGAAGGATCTGGGGGAATCCATAGCGGAGAAGGATCTGGGGGAATCCATAGCGGAGAAGGATCTGGGGGAATCCATAGCGGAGAAGGATCTGGGGGAGTCCATATCGGAGAAGGATCTGGGAGAATCCATAGCGGAGAAGGATCTGGGGGAATCCATAGCGGAGAAGGATCTGGGGGAGTCCATAGCGGAGAAGGATCTGGGGGAATCCATAGCGGAGAAGGATCTGGGGGAATCCATAGTGAAGAAGGATCGGGGGGAGTTCATAGCGGAGAAGGATCTGGGGGAATCCATAGCGGAGAAGGATCTGGGGGAATCCATAGCGGAGAAGGATCTGGGGGAATTCATAGTGGAGAAGGATCGGGGGGAGTTCATAGCGGAGAAGGATCTGGGAGAATCCATAGTGGAGAAGGATCTGGGGGAATCCATAGCGGAGAAGGATCTGGGGGAATCCATAGCGGAGAAGGATCTGGGGGAGTCCATAGCGGAGAAGGATCTGGGGGAATCCATAGCGGAGAAGGATCTGGGGGAATCCATAGCGGAGAAGGATCTGGGGGAATCCATAGCGGAGAAGGATCTGGGGGAATCCATAGCGGAGAAGGATCTGGGGGAATCCATAGCGGAGAAGGATCTTGGGGAATCCATAGCGGAGAAGGATCTGGGAGAATCCATAGCGGAGAAGGATCTGGGGGAATCCATAGCGGAGAAGGATCTTGGGGAATCCATAGCGGAGAAGGATCTGGGGGAATCCATAGCGGAGAAGGATCTGGGGGAATCCATAGCGGAGAAGGATCTTGGGGAATCCATAGCGGAGAAGGATCGGGGGGAGTTCATAGCGGAGAAGGATCTGGGGGAATCCATAGCGGAGAAGGATCGGGGGGAGTTCATAGCGGAGAAGGATCTGGGGTAATCCATAGCGGAGAAGGATCTGGGGGAGTCCATAGCAGAGAAGGATCTGGGGGAATCCATAGCGGAGAAGGATCGGGGGGAATCCATAGCGGAGAAGGATCGGGGGGAATCCATAGTGGAGAAGGATCGGGGGGAGTTCATAGCGGAGAAGGATCTGGGAGAATCCATAGTGGAGAAGGATCTGGGGGAATCCATAGCGGAGAAGGATCTGGGGGAGTCCATAGCGGAGAAGGATCTGGGGGAATCCATAGCGGAGAAGGATCTGGGGGAATCCATAGCGGAGAAGGATCTGGGGGAATCCATAGCGGAGAAGGATCTGGGGGAATCCATAGTGGAGAAGGATCTGGGGGAATCCATAGTGGAGAAGGATATGGGGGAATCCATAGCGGAGAAGGATCTGGGGGAACCCATAGCGGAGAAGGATCTGGGGGAATCCATAGCGGAGAAGGATCTGGGGGAATCCATAGCGGAGAAGGATCTGGGGGAATCCATAGCGGAGAAGGATCTGGGGGAATCCATAGCGGAGAAGGATCTGGGGGAATCCATAGCGGAGAAGGATCTGGGGGAATCCATAGCGGAGAAGGATCTGGGGGAATCCATAGCGGAGAAGGATCTGGGGGAATCCATAGTGGAGAAGGATCGGGGGGAGTTCATAGCGGAGAAGGATCTGGGAGAATCCATAGTGGAGAAGGATCTGGGGGAATCCATAGCGGAGAAGGATCTGGGGGAATCCATAGCGGAGAAGGATCTGGGGGAATCCATAGCGGAGAAGGATCTGGGGGAATCCATAGTGGAGAAGGATCGGGGGGAGTTCATAGCGGAGAAGGATCTGGGAGAATCCATAGTGGAGAAGGATCTGGGGGGAGTCCATAGCGGAGAAGGATCTGGGGGAGTCCATAGCGGAGAAGGATCTGGGGGAGTCCATAGCGGAGAAGGATCTGGGAGAATCCATAGTGGAGAAGGATCTGGGGGAATCCATAGCGGAGAAGGATCTGGGGGAATCCATAGCGGAGAAGGATCTGGGGGAATCCATAGCGGAGAAGGATCTGGGGGAATCCATAGCGGAGAAGGATCTGGGGGAATCCATAGTGGAGAAGGATCGGGGGGAGTTCATAGCGGAGAAGGATCTGGGAGAATCCATAGTGGAGAAGGATCTGGGGGGAGTCCATAGCGGAGAAGGATCTGGGGGAGTCCATAGCGGAGAAGGATCTGGGGGAGTCCATAGCGGAGAAGGATCTGGGGGAGTCCATAGCGGAGAAGGATCTGGGGGAGTCCATAGCGGAGAAGGATCTGGGGGAGTCCATAGCGGAGAAGGATCTGGGGGAATCCATAGCGGAGAAGGATCTGGGGGAATCCATAGCGGAGAAGGATCTGGGGGAATCCATAGCGGAGAAGGATCTGGGGGAATCCATAGCGGAGAAGGATCTGGGGGAATCCATAGCGGAGAAGGATCTGGGGGAATCCATAGCGGAGAAGGATCTGGGAGAATCCATAGTGGAGAAGGATCTGGGGGAATCCATAGTGAAGAAGGATCTGGGGGAATCCATAGTGGAGAAGGATCTGGGGGAATCCATAGTGGAGAAGGATCTGGGGGAATCCATAGTGGAGAAGGATCTGGGGGATCCATAGCGGAGAAGGATCTAAGGGAATCCATAGCGGAGAAGGATCTGGGGGAATCCATAGCGGAGAAGGATCTGGGGGAATCCATAGCGGAGAAGGATCTGGGGGAATCCATAGCGGAGAAGGATCTGGGAGAATCCATAGTGGAGAAGGATCTGGGGGAATCCATAGTGGAGAAGGATCTGGGGGAATCCATAGCGGAGAAGGATCTGGGAGAATCCATAGTGGAGAAGGATCTGGGGGAATCCATAGTGGAGAAGGATCTGGGGGAATCCATAGCGGAGAAGGATCTGGGAGAATCCATAGTGGAGAAGGATCTGGGGGAATCCATAGTGGAGAAGGATCTGGGGGAATCCATAGCGGAGAAGGATCTGGGGGATCCATAGCGGAGAAGGATCTAAGGGAATCCATAGCGGAGAAGGATCTGGGGGAATCCATAGCGGAGAAGGATCTGGGGGTTCTGGTAGATCCTAAGCTTAATAATATCATGCAATGCCAAGCTGCTGTTTCTTTCTTGTATAATAGAGGCATGGACTCCACACAGAGAGATATCCCCCCCCCCCCCCTCTGTACAAATCATTAGTAAGACCTCATCTGGAATATGCAGTTCAGTTTTGGGCTCCAATTCTCAGAAAGGATATCAGGGAACTGGAGAAAGTGCAGAGAAGGGCAACCAAACTGATAAGAGGCATGGAGGAGCTCAGCTATGAGGAAAGATTAGAGGAACTGAATGTATTCTCTCCTGAGAAGAGGAGATTAAGGGGGGATATGATCTCCATGTATAAATACATAAGGGGGGATATGATCTCCATGTATAAATACATAAGGGGGGATATGATCTCCATGTATAAATACATAAGGGGGGATATGATCACCATGTATAAATACATAAGGGGGGATATGATCACCATGTATAAATACATAAGGGGGGGATATGATCTCCATGTATAAATACATAAGGGGGGGATATGATCTCCATGTATAAATACATAAGGGGGGGGGATATGATCTCCATGTATAAATACATAAGGGGGGGGGGGATATGATCTCCATGTATAAATACATAAGGGGGGATATGATCACCATGTATAAATACATAAGGGGGGATATGATCACCATGTATAAATACATAAGGGGGGATATGATCTCCATGTATAAATACATAAGGGGGGATATGATCTCCATGTATAAATACATAAGGGGGGATATGATCACCATGTATAAATACATAAGGGGGGATATGATCACCATGTATAAATACATAAGGGGGGATATGATCTCCATGTATAAATACATAAGGGGGGGATATGATCTCCATGTATAAATACATAAGGGGGGATATGATCACCATGTATAAATACATAAGGGGGGGATATGATCTCCATGTATAAATACATAAGGGGGGATATGATCTCCATGTATAAATACATAAGGGGGGGGGTATGATCCCCATGTATAAATACATAAGGGGGGATATGATCTCCATGTATAAATACATAAGGAGGGGATATGATCTCCATGTATAAATACATAAGGGGGGATATGATCTCCATGTATAAATACATAAAGGGGGGGATATGATCTCCATGTTTAAATACATAAGGGGTCCATATAGTGAGCTTTAAGATCATCACAGAGGACAAGGGGGCGCTCTTTACGTCTGGAGGAAAAGAGATTTTGTCTCCAAATACAGAAAGGTTTCTTCACAGTAAGAGCTGTGGAATGTGGAATAGACTCCCTCCAGAGGAGGTTCTGGTCATCTCAGTAGATTGCTATAAGAAAGTCCTGGATTCTTTCCTAGGTGTACATAATATATTATAAATGGCTACTAACATTTATAGGTAAAGTTGATCCAGGGAATATCTGATTTCCTCTCGGGGGATCAGGAAGGAATTTTTCCTCTGCTGTAGTAAATTGGATCATGGCTTTGCTGGGGTTTATTTTCACCTTCCTCTGGATCAACAGCGAGTATAGGATTGTGTATTGGGGGCTTCCCCCTGGGGGGAGGGGCTGGTTGTGTATTGGGGGCTTCCTCCTGGGGGGGAGGGGCTGGTTGTGTATTGGGGGCTTCCTCCTGGGGGGGAGGGGCTGGTTGTGTATTGGGGGCTTCCTCCTGGGGGGAGGGGCTGGTTGTGTATTGGGGGCTTCCTCCTGGGGGGGAGGGGCTGGTTGTGTATTGGGGGCTTCCTCCTGGGGGGAGGGGCTGGTTGTGTATTGGGGGCTTCCTCCTGGGGGGGAGGGGCTGGTTGTGTATTGGGGGAGGGGCTGGTTGTGTATTGGGGGAGGGGCTGGTTGTGTATTGGGGGCTTCCTCCTGGGGGGGAGGGGCTGGTTGTGTATTGGGGGAGGGGCTGGTTGTGTATTGGGGGAGGGGCTGGTTGTGTATTGGGTGCTTCCTCCTGGGGGAGGGGCTGGTTGTGTATTGGGGGAGGGGCTGGCCTCAGTATATTGGGAGGTAATAACACACCATCTTGTCTTGCAGGACCCGGAAGTCGCCGCTCATGTCGCAGAACGGCGTTCCAGCGGGCAATGTCTGCTTATGCTCCTGGGATTGGCCTTCATCCTTGCCGGGCTGATTGTGGGCGGAGCCTGCATCTACAAGTTCTTCATGCCACGGGTAAGGTAACGCCCCCACACCTCCCATCTGTGCGTCTGTAAATGAGAGATAATTGTGGGGAGGAGCCCAGAAAGATGGAGGGGGTGGAACTATGTGTGTACAGGGCGGAGCTGTATTATGGAGGGATTCCAGGTCCTCATTCTTTAGGTGACCCCCCCCCCCCCCCCCTCAACATCCTCCTCATTGATTTATAACCCCGCCCTTCAGCTGTGGTTGAACTACAGGTCCCAGGAGGCGATGCAAGACTCCCAGCCCCCCCCCCCCCATTGGGGGGAGTCACCAGTAATGACCCAGAGCCCTGGGAGGGGGGGGGTCACCAGTAATGACCCAGAGCCTTGGGGGGGGGGGGAGTCACCAGTAATGACCCAGAGCCTTGGGGGGGGTCACCAGTAGTGAGCTGGGATCACCAGTAATGAGCTGGGGGGGGGGGTCACCAGTAATGACCCAGAGCCTTGGGGGGGGGGGGGAGGGGGGTCACCAGTAGTGAGCTGGGGGGGGTCACCAGTAATGAGCTGGGGGGGGTCACCAGTAATGAGCTGGGGGGGGTCACCAGTAATGAGCTGGGGGGGGTCACCAGTAATGACCCAGAGCCTTGGGGGGAGGGGGGTCACCAGTAGTGAGCTGGGATCACCAGTAATGAGCTGGGATCACCAGTAATGAGCTGGGGGGGGGGGTCACCAGTAATAACTGTGAACATCCCTATTTTGCAGCACAAGGTGTTGGAGGGTCACCTCTCATACATGGAGAATAGGAAGGATGTGATGGAGCCGTATTATCTCCCCGTGTCGGAGGAAGCCGATATCCGGGAGGAGGAGAACGTCGCCTTCATCAATGTCCCCGTACCGAGCTTCTCCGAGGGGGACTCCGCCGCCATCGTCCACGACTTCGACAGAGTGAGTGCCGCTTCCTCCCTCTTATACAGTGTGCGGGTTGTGGGTGGAGCTTCCCCCGGGGGGGAGTGTTGTGGGTGGAGCTTCCCCCGGGGGGGAGTGTTGTGGGTGGAGCTTCCCCCGGGGGGGGGAGTGTTGTGGGTGGAGCTTCCCCCGGGGGGGAGTGTTGTGGGTGGAGCTTCCCCCGGGGGGGAGTGTTGTGGGTGGAGCTTCCCCCGGGGGGAGTGTTGTGGGTGGAGCTCCTCTGATCTCTGCTTTGTTTTTCAGCTCCTGACGGCGTACCTGGATCTGCAGATTCAGAAATGTTACATTATTAATCTGAACACATCGGTGGTCCTTCCCCCGCGGAGCCTGCTGGACCTCTTCATGAAGCTGGCGGTATGTAAGGGGGAGGAGACAAGGATCTGTGCTTTCTGATTGGTGCTTCGGGTTGATCTGGAATGGTGGGGGGAATTGAATGTTCCATTGCATGTATGTGTGTGTGTATATACAGTATATAGAGGGGGGTGTATAATATAGGGGGGTATATACAGTATATAGAGGGGGTGTATATACAGTATATAGAGGGGGTGTATAATATAGGGGGTGTATATACAGTATATAGAGGGGGGTGTATAATATAGGGGTGTATATAGAGGGGGGGTGTATAATATAGTGGGGTGTATATAGAGGGGGGTGTATAATATAGGGGGGTGTATAATATAGGGGGTGTATATACAGTATATAGAGGGGGGTGTATAATATAGGGGGTATATACAGTATATAGAGGGGGGTGTATAATATAGGGGGTATATACAGTATATAGAGGGGGGTGTATAATATGGGGGGTGTATAATATAGGGGGGTGTATATAGAGGGGGCGGTGTATAATATAGTGGGGTGTATATAGAGGGGGGTGTATAATATAGGGGGGTATATACAGTATATAGAGGGGGGTGTATAATATGGGGGGTATATACAGTATATAGAGGGGGGTGTATAATATAGGGGGGTATATACAGTATATAGGGGGGGTGTATAATATAGAGGGGGCGGTGTATAATATAGGGGGGTATATACAGTATATAGAGGGGGGTGTATAATATAGGGGGGTATATACAGTATATAGGGGGGGGTGTATAATATAGGGGGGTGTATAATATAGTGGGGTGTATATAGAGGGGGGGTGTATAATATATGGGGTATATACAGTATATAGAGGGGGGTGTATAATATGGGGGGTATATACAGTATATAGAGGGGGGTGTATAATATGGGGGGTATATACAGTATATAGGGGGGGTGTATATAGAGGGGGCGGTGTATAATATAGTGGGGTGTATATAGAGGGGGGTGTATAATATAGTGGGTATATACAGTATATAGAGGGGGGTGTATAATATGGGGGGTATATACAGTATATAGAGGGGGGTGTATAATATGGGGGGTATATACAGTATATAGGGGGGGTGTATATAGAGGGGGCGGTGTATAATATAGTGGGGTGTATATAGAGGGGGGGTGTATAATATAGTGGGGTGTATATAGAGGGGGGTGTATAATATAGGGGGGTATATACAGTATATATAGGGGGATGTATATAGAGGGGGCGGTGTATAATATAGTGGGGTGTATATAGAGGGGGGGTGTATAATATATGGGGTATATACAGTATATAGAGGGGGGTGTATAATATGGGGGGTATATACAGTATATAGGGGGGGTGTATATAGAGGGGGCGGTGTATAATATAGTGGGGTGTATATAGAGGGGGGGTGTATAATATATGGGGTATATACAGTATATATAGAGGGGGGTATATACAGTATATAGGGGGTATGTAAAGGAGATATATCTCTCTATCTATCAGAGGTTGCCACAGTCGGGGTTCGGCGCTCCTCCTCCTCCTCATTGGTCAGGAAATCCTCGGATTTATACCGGAAGGGGAGAACGGAACAATCAGAGATCATAAATCAGATAAACGTCCCGCACTGAGGGGGGAGGGGGGAATGAAAGAGAGGGGGTCGGCCCCCCAGTGTACAGATGGGGGAGGGGGGGCGGATGGAGACAGATGATTGGCTGTCTAGTAAGTGTGAATCATTCAGAACAATGCATGATGGGAAGAATGTAACGCTGTTCTCTGCACCTCCCCCCAGTCCGGATCGTACCTCCCCCAGACCTACCTGGTGAGCGAGGAGTTGGTGGTGACGGAGAAGATCGATGATTTGTCGGATCTCGGGATCTTCATTTATCAGCACTGTGTGGGGAGGGAGACCTACCGACTGCAACGTCGGGACCAGATCACTGGTGAGTCCATCATAGGAGGGGGATGCATATTATTACAGGAGGGGGGGGGAAGGGATGCATATTACAGGAGGGGGGCGGGAGGGGAGAGGATGCATATTATAGGAGGGGGGTGGGGGGGGGAGGACGCATATTACAGGAGGGGTGTGGGGGGGAGAGGACGCATATTACAGGAGGGGGGCGGGGGGGGGAGGACGCATATTACAGGAGGGGTGTGGGGGGGAGAGGACGCATATTACAGGAGGGGGGTGGGGGGGGGAGGACGCATATTACAGGAGGGGGGCGGGGGGGAGAGGACGCATATTACAGGAGGGGGGCGGGGGGGAGAGGACGCATATTACAGGAGGGGGGTGGGGGGTGAGGATGCATATTACAGGAGGGGGGTGGGGGAGGGGAGATGCATAATCCGGGGTTAGGCGCTGGGGGGGATGCATATTGCATGAGGGGGGAGGAGGGGATGCATATTACATGAGGGGGGGGGAGGGGATGCATATTACATGAGGGGGGAAGGGGATGCATATTACAGGAGGGGGGCGGGGGGGGAGGGGACGCATATTACAGGAGGGGGGCGGGGGGGAGGGGACGCATATTACAGCGGGGGGGAGAGGACGCATATTACAGGAGGGGGGCGGGGGGAGAGGACGCATATTACAGGAGGGGGGGAGGGGAGATGCATAATCCGGGGTTAGGCGCTGGGGGGATGCATATTGCATGAGGGGGGGAGGGGATGCATATTCCGGGGTGGGGGGAGTTGACATCTTAGTATGTTGTAGTTTTGGGCGGAGTTTGTCTTTATTAACCCCTCCCCCCATCTTTCAGGACTCCAGAAGCGATCGGCTGAGGTGTGTCGCAGCATCCTTCACTTTGGGAACAACTTTGTGACTCAGACTTCCATCTGTGAGCTGTGAGCGGCGCCCCGCCCCCCCCCCCCCCTCCCCCCACGTGCAGTGATAATCAATGCGGTATTTTTTTCTTAGTCGTGTGTGCGTCCGCTTCTAGCTTCAGTAACCGCCTGACGTGACCTCGGCGGGAAGGTGGCTCAGGAATCATGTAACCTCACTCGCCCATCCCCCGATCCGTCACCATGGTAATGATCCGCACATACGCCCCTCCCCCCACAGACCCTACTAATCAATCAGCGCATGTCTGATTCTGTGTGCTACTACTGTATACCGCACCTCCCCCGCCTGGAGGACGCTCCGCATTTATTTGTACTACTATTAAATGTCCCCCCCCCCCCCCCCCCCTCCTCCGCTACCCCTATATATGATCTATTTTCTATATAGAGATATAAATGGAATATAATGAGTTTGTGATTTGCGTTCCGTCGTCTTTCCTGCCGCGGGGCCCCCGCCTGCCCCTCCCCCAGCCTGCCGATCGATCCGGAGACCCTCATAATGTGGACATTTTTTTTTTGATGATTTTTTCTTTGTTACATTTTGTGCACTGAGGAGCTGAAGGGGTTAAAGACGATGTGAGAGCCAATAAAACGTCTTTCTGTAATCCGTGTCTGTCATCAATAAAGTTCATTCAAGAATTGGAGGGTTACACCCCCAAATGGCTGAGCACGCCCACTCTGTAGATGCGCACGTCACTCTGTAGATGCTCACGCCCCGCTCTGGGTGTGTGTGGAGGGGCCCTCCCCCGCTCTGTGTGTGTGTGTGGAGGGGCCCTCCCCCGCTCTGTGTGTGTGTGTGGAGGGGCCCTCCCCCGCTCTGGGTGTGTGTGGAGGGGCCCTCCCCCGCTCTGTGTGTGTGTGTGGAGGGGCCCTCCCCCGCTCTGTGTGTGTGTGGAGGGGCCCTCCCCCGCTCTGTGTGTGTGTGTGGAGGGGGCTCCCCGCTCTGTGTGTGTGTGGAGGGGCCCTCCCCCGCTCTGTGTGTGTGTGGAGGGGGCTCCTGGCTCTGTGTGTGTGGAGGGGCCTTCCCCCGCTCTGTGTTTGTGTGTGTGGGTGGAGGGGCCCTCCCCCGCTCTGTGTGTGTGTGTGGAGGGGCCCTCCCCCGCTCTGTGTGTGTGTGTGTGGAGGGGCCCTCCCCCGCTCTGTGTGTGTGGAGGGGCCCTCCCCCGCTCTGTGTGTGTGGAGGGGCCCTCCCCCGCTCTGTGTGTGTGTGGAGGGAGCTCTCCCCTGCTCTGTGTGTGTGTGTGTGTGTGTGTGTGGAGGGGGGCTCTCCCCCGCTCTGTGTGTGTGGAGGGGGGCTCTCCCCCGCTCTGTGTGTGGAGGGGCCCTCCCCCGCTCTGTGTGTGTGTGGAGGGAGCTCTCCCCTGCTCTGTGTGTGTGTGTGTGTGTGTGTGTGGAGGGGGGCTCTCCCCCGCTCTGTGTGTGGAGGGGCCCTCCCCCGCTCTGTGTGTGTGTGTGGAGGGGCCCTCCCCCGCTCTGTGTGTGTGGAGGGGCCTTCCCCCGCTCTGTGTGTGTGTGGAGGGAGCTCTCCCCTGCTCTGTGTGTGTGTGTGTGTGTGTGTGTGTGTGGAGGGGGGCTCTCCCCCGCTCTGTGTGTGGAGGGGCCCTCCCCCGCTCTGTGTGTGGACTAAGCGGTGGCGGTGTGGGAGGTGACATCACTCCACTGGCAAGAGTCATGGTGACCGTTGGCTCGTCGTTGTATGTTGCCGGTGCGGTGGATTGACGTCATTTCCTGCGCCACCACCGCTTCAGCTGTCTGGTGCAAGTGTTTCCTGTATCGGTTGTTGTGCGTTTTTATACGTTCGAGAATATTATTCTGATTATTTTAATTTATTACTAAAAGACGGTGTCTGAACTATCAATAGAATTATGACGCGGTGCCTCCAGCCGATTACGGCAAATCATTTTAATAACTAAGAAAAACCCAATCAATTATGTTCAGACACTCATAGTATACCACAGCAATGCGCAGCCGATAGTCACTTCACTGCAGATGAAGTGAGAATAGGCCATGCAAAACGTGAGACTAATACACCAATATGCGCTAAATCTGATATTAATAAAAAATGTTATAAAAACCAAAATCATCTCTTTAGAGAAAAATCGACATATGGTTTATACGGCTGGGATTGTACTCTCGTTACTGTTAAATATGCAATATAAACATTTAAGGAAGTACATAAACAATATAGAATAATCAATTAATTAGCAAGGAATATTTACCATATTTAAATGGTGGCTAACTTAAAATGGTCGTTACCAGAGTCCTTAAGATGGCTGCATTTCCAAGATGGTGGCCAATTAGGGAGGAGTTTCATTGACATCCCTCCAAGTTTCAGGTACATGGTGGAGAAAGATGGAGTCTGTATAGATGAGTGTATGCATAGCTGTAGTAGCGTGTGTATTGTATGTGTAATGTAATGTGTCATGATGTCTGATGTGTTGTCCTATTACATCTGGGGTTCCTTTTTATATTGTGTTGAACAAAAGGGCAGTAAAAATTACCATAGACCAAACCCAGTGGGAGGAACATTATCCCCATTGGTTGGGATTACTTAACCATTAACTGACGAGGTCATTGGGCGACACCTCTACTGGTTAACCAAGATATGGGATATTAAATCTGTATAATTTCTCCATTTAAGATTATAACTAACAGCATAATAATTTATCCATGCTCTCATCCTCTATACGGGTCCATCTAATATCCAATATGAAGTAAAGATTGGACCTGGTAATACCATTGAATTAAGAATATTACTAATACAATATATATATATTGATTGGAAATGAATGATTTACCCATATACTTTACATTTAGTAGCAGTAGGAATGATATAGATACATATACAGTTATATATATATTGCTACACAACAGCTTGTATATGTAAACTTTTCTACACATGGGTTATTTCCAATCAGAATATTATCCGTTAAGGGATTATTATGTTAACCACAATACAGTCATGATTTGGGACTGGATTATAAAATATGGGAGAAATTCTGACCATTTGACACTACTATAAGATATACTGTACTTCTCAATAGAAGATTATCCTAACATTCTAATTTCCACACCCCCCTTTTGTATATGATGGGACAAGGATGTTGTATAAGCTTATGATTATATGAATTTCATTTGAAGATATACTGTAGTTCTCATCAGTCTGTCTCTTTAATACCATTTAATTTTCAATGGACAATTGTCTGTATGACACAATCTTTACCACCATGTAAGTGTAGGGGAATGAATTACAAATTCTAGTCTTTGTCCAGGCTGATTTCCATTTGTTTGTCTTCTCATGGTTAAGACAATAGTTTATCTGCTGGTGGATGGGTGAACACAGGTGTTATCCTCAATTTGAGTTTTGGCCATTGTGTGATAAACGTCTCATGGCCCGAACATAATGTTTTATGATCCTTCTGGCTCCTCTCATTTCATGACCAGGTATAAGCAATTTAGTTGCCTGCCTTCCCGAGCATTGTATTCAAAGTTTGTCAAACACAATTACCTTTTGGGGGCAGATGACATAGCTTCTCATCTCAAAGTACATGTAAATAAAACCATTTCAACAATGGACGCAATGTGTGCTTCAAACTGAAGGGGTTTTGACTCAATCTGTAACAAGGTCAATTGAGGCCTCAAAATTCACAATTCTTGACCTGTAATAGGAAAATGTATTTCTATTTCGTACTGAAAGTCTAACACGGTCTGTGTACCATTTGTCCACCTGGAGCCCTGTTACATCATCCATCCATCATCCGTGTGACGGCACGGACGTCTGCTGGCGACGTTGACTGGCCAGAAACCCAGCTAGCAGTACATCGGCGGGGGGGAGCTCAGCCTGACATCCGACCAGTGTGGGTTTTACCTTCTATTGATTTTCTGCAATAAACGGTTATTGGACTTTCCATGGAGTGACGCCTTTTCTACGTTTTCCCACCACAACGCCGTTTCCCATCAGCAGTCTGTGACAGATTTCATGAATAGAATTATTACTAGAAGCTCCCGAACTTCCATCCTTCTCACTGCTCCAGAATCTCCTGAACTTCCATCCTTCTCACTGCTCCCGAACTTCCATCCTTCTCACTGCTCCAGAACTTCCATCCTTCTCACTGCTCCAGAAGCTCCTGAACTTCCATCCTTCTCACTGCTCCAGGAGCTCCCGAACTTCCATCCTTCTCACTGCTTCAGAATCTCCTGATCTTCCATCCTTCTCACTGCTCCCCAACTTCCATCCTTCTCACTGCTCCCCAACTTCCATCCTCACTGCTCCCCAACTTCCATCCTTCTCACTGCTCCCCAACTTCCATCCTTCTCACTGCTCCCGAACTTCCATCCTTCTCACTGCTCCAGAATCTCCCTAACTTCCATCCTTCTCACTGCTCCAGAATCTCCCGAACTTCCATCCTTCTCACTGCTCCAGAATCTCCCGAACTTCCATCCTTCTCACTGCTCCCCAACTTCCATCCTTCTCACTGCTCCCGAATCTCCCCGAACTTCCATCCTTCTCACTGCTCCAGAAGCTCCCGAACTTCCATCCTTCTCACTGCTCCAGAAGCTCCCGAACTTCCATCCTTCTCACTGCTCCAGAAGCTCCCGAACTTCCATCCTTCTCACTGCTCCAGAAGCTCCTGAACTTCCATCCTTCTCACTGCTCCAGGAGCTCCCAAACTTCCATCCTTCTCACTGCTTCAGAATCTCCTGATCTTCCATCCTTCTCACTGCTCCCCAACTTCCATCCTTCTCACTGCTCCCCAACTTCCATCCTTCTCACTGCTCCAGAATCTCCTGAACTTCCATCCTTCTCACTGCTCCCGAACTTCCATCCTTCTCACTGCTCCCGAATCTCCCGAACTTCCATCCTTCTCACTGCTCCAGAATCTCCCGAACTTCCATCCTTCTCACTGCTTCAGAATCTCCTGATCTTCCATCCTTCTCACTGCTCCAGAACTTCCATCCTTCTCACTGCTCCAGAAGCTCCCGAACTTCCATCCTTCTCACTGCTCCAGGAGCTCCCGAACTTCCATCCTTCTCACTGCTTCAGAATCTCCTGATCTTCCATCCTTCTCACTGCTCCCCAACTTCCATCCTTCTCACTGCTCCCCAACTTCCATCCTTCTCACTGCTCCAGAACTTCCATCCTTCTCACTGCTCCCCAACTTCCATCCTTCTCACTGCTCCCCAACTTCCATCCTTCTCGCTGCTCCAGAAGCTCCCGAACTTCCATCCTTCTCACTGCTCCAGAATCTCCCGAACTTCCATCCTTCTCACTGCTCCCGAACTTCCATCCTTCTCACTGCTCCAGAATCTCCCGAACTACCATCCTTCTCACTGCTCCAGAATCTCCCGAACTTCCATCCTTCTCACTGCTCCAGAAGCTCCCAAACTTGCATCCTTCTCACTGCTCCAGAACTTCCATCCTTCTCACTGCTCCCGAACTTCCATCCTTCTCACTGCTCCAGAATCTCCCGAACTTCCATCCTTCTCACTGCTCCAGAATCTCCCGAACTTCCATCCTTCTCACTGCTCCCCAACTTCCATCCTTCTCACTGCTCCCGAATCTCCCCGAACTTCCATCCTTCTCACTGCTCCAGAAGCTCCCAAACTTCCATCCTTCTCACTGCTCCAGAAGCTCCCGAACTTCCATCCTTCTCACTGCTCCAGAAGCTCCTGAACTTCCATCCTTCTCACTGCTCCAGGAGCGCCCAAACTTCCATCCTTCTCACTGCTTCAGAACTTCCATCCTTCTCACTGCTCCCCAACTTCCATCCTTCTCACTGCTCCCCAACTTCCATCCTCACTGCTCCCCAACTTCCATCCTTCTCACTGCTCCCCAACTTCCATCCTTCTCACTGCTCCCGAACTTCCATCCTTCTCACTGCTCCAGAACTTCCATCCTTCTCACTGCTCCAGAAGCTCCTGAACTTCCATCCTTCTCACTGCTCCAGGAGCTCCCGAACTTCCATCCTTCTCACTGCTTCAGAATCTCCTGATCTTCCATCCTTCTCACTGCTCCCCAACTTCCATCCTTCTCACTGCTCCCCAACTTCCATCCTCACTGCTCCCCAACTTCCATCCTTCTCACTGCTCCCCAACTTCCATCCTTCTCACTGCTCCCGAACTTCCATCCTTCTCACTGCTCCAGAATCTCCCTAACTTCCATCCTTCTCACTGCTCCAGAATCTCCCGAACTTCCATCCTTCTCACTGCTCCAGAATCTCCCGAACTTCCATCCTTCTCACTGCTCCCCAACTTCCATCCTTCTCACTGCTCCCGAATCTCCCCGAACTTCCATCCTTCTCACTGCTCCAGAAGCTCCCGAACTTCCATCCTTCTCACTGCTCCAGAAGCTCCCGAACTTCCATCCTTCTCACTGCTCCAGAAGCTCCCGAACTTCCATCCTTCTCACTGCTCCAGAAGCTCCTGAACTTCCATCCTTCTCACTGCTCCAGGAGCTCCCAAACTTCCATCCTTCTCACTGCTTCAGAATCTCCTGATCTTCCATCCTTCTCACTGCTCCCCAACTTCCATCCTTCTCACTGCTCCCCAACTTCCATCCTTACTGCTCCCCAACTTCCATCCTTCTCACTGCTCCAGAATCTCCTGAACTTCCATCCTTCTCACTGCTCCCGAACTTCCATCCTTCTCACTGCTCCCGAATCTCCCGAACTTCCATCCTTCTCACTGCTCCAGAATCTCCCGAACTTCCATCCTTCTCACTGCTTCAGAATCTCCTGATCTTCCATCCTTCTCACTGCTCCAGAACTTCCATCCTTCTCACTGCTCCAGAAGCTCCCGAACTTCCATCCTTCTCACTGCTCCAGGAGCTCCCGAACTTCCATCCTTCTCACTGCTTCAGAATCTCCTGATCTTCCATCCTTCTCACTGCTCCCCAACTTCCATCCTTCTCACTGCTCCCCAACTTCCATCCTTCTCACTGCTCCAGAACTTCCATCCTTCTCACTGCTCCCCAACTTCCATCCTTCTCACTGCTCCCCAACTTCCATCCTTCTCGCTGCTCCAGAAGCTCCCGAACTTCCATCCTTCTCACTGCTCCAGAATCTCCCGAACTTCCATCCTTCTCACTGCTCCCGAACTTCCATCCTTCTCACTGCTCCAGAATCTCCCGAACTACCATCCTTCTCACTGCTCCAGAATCTCCCGAACTTCCATCCTTCTCACTGCTCCAGAAGCTCCCAAACTTGCATCCTTCTCACTGCTCCAGAACTTCCATCCTTCTCACTGCTCCCGAACTTCCATCCTTCTCACTGCTCCAGAATCTCCCGAACTTCCATCCTTCTCACTGCTCCAGAATCTCCCGAACTTCCATCCTTCTCACTGCTCCCCAACTTCCATCCTTCTCACTGCTCCCGAATCTCCCCGAACTTCCATCCTTCTCACTGCTCCAGAAGCTCCCAAACTTCCATCCTTCTCACTGCTCCAGAAGCTCCCGAACTTCCATCCTTCTCACTGCTCCAGAAGCTCCTGAACTTCCATCCTTCTCACTGCTCCAGGAGCGCCCAAACTTCCATCCTTCTCACTGCTTCAGAACTTCCATCCTTCTCACTGCTCCCCAACTTCCATCCTTCTCACTGCTCCCTAACTTCCATCCTTACTGCAACCCAACTTCCATCCTTCTCGCTGCTCCAGAAGCTCCCGAACTTCCATCCTTCTCACTGCTCCAGAACTTCCATCCTTCTCACTGCTCCAGAACTTCCATCCTTCTCACTGCTCCAGAAGCTCCTGAACTTCCATCCTTCTCACTGCTCCAGGAGCTCCCAAACTTCCATCCTTCTCACTGCTTCAGAATCTCCTGATCTTCCATCCTTCTCACTGCTCCCCAACTTCCATCCTTCTCACTGCTCCCCAACTTCCATCCTTACTGCTCCCCAACTTCCATCCTTCTCGCTGCTCCAGAAGCTCCCGAACTTCCATCCTTCTCACTGCTCCAGAATCTCCTGATCTTCCATCCTTCTCACTGCTCCAGAACTTTCATCCTTCTCACTGCTCCCCAACTTCCATCCTTCTCACTGCTCCCCAACTTCCATCCTTCTCGCTGCTCCCGAACTTCCATCCTTCTCACTGCTCCCGAACTTCCATCCTTCTCACTGCTCCAGAATCTCCCGAACTACCATCCTTCTCACTGCTCCAGAACTTCCATCCTTCTCACTGCTCCAGAAGCTCCTGAACTTCCATCCTTCTCACTGCTCCAGGAGCTCCCGAACTTCCATCCTTCTCACTGCTTCAGAATCTCCTGATCTTCCATCCTTCTCACTGCTCCCGAACTTCCATCCTTCTCACTGCTCCCCAACTTCCATCCTTCTCACTGCTCCAGAAGCTCCCGAACTTCCATCCTTCTCACTGCTCCAGAAGCTCCCGAACTTCCATCCTTCTCACTGCTCCAGAACTTCCATCCTTCTCACTGCTCCAGAAGCTCCTGAACTTCCATCCTTCTCACTGCTCCAGGAGCTCCCGAACTTCCATCCTTCTCACTGCTCCAGAAGCTCCTGAACTTCCATCCTTCTCACTGCTCCAGGAGCTCCCGAACTTCCATCCTTCTCACTGCTTCAGAATCTCCTGATCTTCCATCCTTCTCACTGCTCCCAAACTTCCATCCTTCTCACTGCTCCAGAAGCTCCCGAACTTCCATCCTTCTCACTGCTCCAGAATCTCCCAAACTTCCATCCTCCTCACTGCTTCCGAACTTCCATCCTTCTCACTGCTCCCGAACTTCCATCCTTCTCACTGCTCTGCACCCCATGGGTCCCCATTGGAGCTGCTGATGTTCATCCACGGCTTGTTGGGCGCCCTCCACCAGTACCTGTCAAGTAAAAAATTGTTTTGAAATGTACAAAGATATCGGCCAATAGGTATTGGCAAAAATATTGGTATCCGCAATGAAAAACTGATATTGGTTGATCACTACGGCCTTGTATCACCAGTTCAGGCTGGTGATGGCGGTGTAATGATGTAGGGGGGGGGCAGGGGGTAATGGTTCAGGTTGGTAGTGGTGGGATAATGGTGTGTGGGGAAGGGGGGGGGATAATGGTTCAGGGTGGTGGTGGTATGGTGTGGGGGAGGGGGGGTAGCGGTTCAGGCTGGTGGTGGTGTAATGGGGAGGGGGAGAGTAATGGTTTAGGCTGGTGGGGGGGATTAAGGTTTAGGCTGGTTGTGGTGGAGGGGGGGTGACGGTTTAGGCTGGTGGGGGAGGGATGGGTGGGTAACGGTTTAGGCTGGTTGTGGGGGAGGGGGTAACGGTTCACGCTGGTGGTGTGTAATGGTGTGGGGGAGGAGGGAGGTGGGTAATGGTTCAGGCTGGTGGTGGTGTAATGGTGTGGAGGGGGATGGGGGTATAGGTTCAGGCTGGTGGTGGTGTAATGGTGTGGGAGAGGGGGGGGGGTAATGGTTTAGGCTGGTGGTGGTGTAATGGTGTGGGGGAGGAGGAGGAGGGGGGTATTAGCTCAGGGTGGTGATGGTGTGGGGGAGGAAGAGGGGGGTAATAGTTCAGGTTGGTAGTGGTGGTGTAATGGTTTTGTGGGAGAGGGGGTGGTGGTGAGTATGTGAGGGGAGGGCAGAGTAGGGTGAGTGAGGGGGAGGGGGAAAGTGTATGGGGGGAGGGGATATTGGGACTTTATTTTATTTTGGGAACAATTTTTATAAAAAGTAGAAAGAAATCTTTATTTAATTGATTGGAGAGATCGGTGGAATGGAAAGATTTTATAGAGGGATACAATGTATAACTCTTCCCTCCATGGAGATCCTCCCGGATGGTAAAGTGAAGGTCAACATGTTTCACAGACAAAGCGGCTTCATCAGGACCTCAAATCTCATCCAGAAATAATTGTTCAGTAAATAAAGGAAAATATAAATACATTTCTACATAAAAGGAGATTTCAGCAATATACGGAATTGGGGAATAATCCAACATTAAATGTATAGAATAAATCAGAAGAGCTCTCAGCTCCCCCCAATGGCTGAGAGAGGAAAATAAATCTTCCAATAATATACACAGGACTGTATACAGGGGGGGGGGTGACACTAATATATATATGGTTTTACAGGTGGAGGCCACTGACATGTTTTCCCCTACTCATATTTTCTGACTGTTTGTCACTAGTTTTGCATTTGGCTTGGGTCAGTGTCACTACTGGTAGTATGAGGCCATACCTGGACCCTATAGAGGGGGTCAGTGTCACTACTGGTAGTATGAGGCCATACCTGGACCCTATAGAGGGGGTCAGTGTCACTACTGGTAGTATGAGGTCATACCTGGACCCTATAGAGGGGGTCAGTGTCACTACTGGTATCATGAGACCATACCTGGACCCTATAGAGGGGGTCAGTGTCACTTCTGGTAGTATGAGGCCATACCTGGACCCTATAGAGGGGGTCAGTGTCACTACTGATAGTATGAGGCTATACCTGGACCCTATAGAGGGGGTCAATGTCACTACTGGTAGTATGAGGCCATACCTGGACCCTATAGAGGGGGTCAGTGTCACTACTGATAGTATGAGGCTATACCTGGACCCTATAGAGGGGGTCAGTGTCACTACTGGTAGCATGAGGCCATACCTGGACCCTATAGAGGGTGGTCAGTGTCCCTACTGGTAACATGAGGACATACCTGGACCCTATAGAGGGTGGTCAGTGTCACTACTGGTAGTATGAGGAGATACCTGGACCCTATAGAGGGGGTCAGTGTCACTACTGGTAGCATGAGGCCATACCTGGACCCTATAGAGGGTGGTCAGTGTCACTACTGGCAGTATGAGGCCATACCTGAACCCTATAGAGGGGGTCAGTGTCACTACTGGTAGTATGAGGAGATACCTGGACCCTATAGAGGGTGGTCAGTGTCCCTACTGGTAACATGAGGACATACCTGGACCCTATAGAGGGTGGTCAGTGTCACTACTGGTAGTATGAGGAGATACCTGGACCCTATAGGGGGGTCAGTGTCACTACTGGTAGTATGAGGCCATACCTGGACCCTATAGAGGGGGTCAGTGTCACTACTGGTAGTATGAGGAGATACCTGGACCCTATAGAGGGGGTCAGTGTCACTACTGGTACTATGAGGCCATACCTGGACCCTATAGAGGGGGTCAGTGTCACTACTGGTATCATGAGGCCATACCTGGACCCTATAGAGGGGGTCAGTGTCACTACTGGTATCATGAGGCCATACCTGAACCCTATAGAGGGTGGTCAGTGTCACTACTGGTAGCATGAGGCCATACCTGGACCCTATAGAGGGGGTCAGTGTCACTACTGGTATCATGAGGCCATACCTGAACCCTATAGGGGGGTCAGTGTCACTACTGGTAGTATGAGGCCATACCTGGACCCTATAGAGGGGGTCAGTGTCACTACTGGTAGCATGAGGCCATACCTGGACCCTATAGAGGGGGTCAGTGTCACTACTGGTATCATGAGGCCTTACCTGAACCCTATAGAGGGTGGTCAGTGTCACTACTGGTAGTATGAGGAGATACCTGGACCCTATAGAGGGTGGTCAGTGTCACTACTGGTAGCATGAGGCCATACCTGGACCCTATAGAGGGGGTCAATGTCACTACTGGTAGGATGAGACCATACCTGGACCCTATAGAGGGGGTCGGTGTCACTACTGGTAGCATGAGGCCATACCTGGACCCTATAGAGGGGGTCAGTGTCACTACTGGTAGTATGAGGCCATACCTGGACCCTATAGAGGGGGTCAGTGTCACTACTGGTAGCATGAGGCCATACCTGGACCCTATAGAGGGGGTCAGTGTCACTACTGGTAGTATGAGGTCATACCTGGACCCTATAGAGGGTGGTCAGTGTCCCTACTGGTAACATGAGGCTATACCTGGACCCTATAGAGGGGGTCAGTGTCACTACTGGTAGGGTAGTATGAGGCCATACCTGGACCCTATAGAGGGGGTCAGTGTCACTACTGGTAGCATGAGGCAATACCTGGACCCTATAGAGGGGGTCAGTGTCACTACTGGTAGTATGAGGAGATACCTGGACCCTATAGAGGGGGTCAGTGTCACTACTGGTAGCATGAGGCCATACCTGGACCCTATAGAGGGGGTCAGTGTCACTACTGGTAGTATGAGGAGATACCTGGACCCTATAGAGGTTGCACAGGCAGTCCAACTCCTCCAGGATGGCACATCAATACGTGCCATTAGCAGAAGGTTTGCTGTGTCTCCCAGCACAGTCTCAGGACCATGGAGGAGATTCCAGGAGACCGGCAGTTACTCTCGGAGAGCTGGACAGGGCCGTAGAAGGTCCTTAACCCATCAGCAGGACCGGTATCTGCTGCTTTGTGTAAGGAGGAACAGGATGAGCTCTGCCAGAGCCCTACAAAATAACCTCCAGCAGACACTGGTGTGAATGTCTCTGACCAAACAATCAGAAACAAACTTCATGAGGGTGGCCTGAGGGCCCGACGCCCTCTTGTGGGCGCTGTGCTCACTGCCCGGCACTGTGGAGCTGGATTGGCATTTGCCATTGAACCCCAGAATTGGGAGGTCCACCACCGGCACCCTGTGCTTTTCACAGATGAGAGCAGAGTTCACCCTGAGCACATGTGACAGACATGAAAGGGTCTGGAGAAGCCGTGGAGAACATTTTGCTGCCTGTAACATCGTTCAACATGACCGGTTGGGTGGTGGTCAGTGATGGTCTGGGGGGGGCAAATCCATGGAGGGACGCACAGACCTCTACAGGCTGGACAATGTCACCCTGACTGCCATTAGGTATTGGGATGAAATCCTTGGACCCATTGTCAGACCCTACGCTGGTGCAGTGGGTCCTGGGTTCCTCCTGGTGCACAACAATGCCGGCCTCATGTGGTGAGAGTATGCAGCCAGTTCCTGGAGGATGAAGGAATTGATACCATTGAATGGCCCCCACACTCACCTGACCTAAATCCAATAGAACATCTCTTGGTTAGACCTCAGTCTGTTCAGGAGCTCAGTGACAGCCTGGTCCAGATCTGGGAGGAAATACCCCCGGACACCATCCGTCGTCTCATTAGGAGCATGCCCTGACGTTGTCAGGCATACATACAAGCACATGGGGGCCACACACACTACTGAGGATCATTCTGAGGTCCTGCAATGACATCTCACCAAAATGGACTCGCCTGCTGCATCATTTCTTCACTTTGATTTTTGGGGTGTCTTTGAGCCCTCTGTAGGGTGATCATTTCAAATTTCCATCAACTGGCATCCTTTCCTTCCTAACACATTCCCCAGTCCATACCAGTATAGATCCAAACACATTCCCCAGTCCATACCAGTATAGATCCTAACACATTCCTCAGTCCATACCAGTATAGATCCTAACACATTCCCCAGTCCATACCAGTATAGATCCTAACACATTCCCCAGTCCATACCAGTATAGATCCTAACACATTGTCCTGCCCATTTATCACCCTACAGAGGGCTGAATTCAAAGACACTCCGAAAATTAAAGTGAAAAAATTATGCAACAGTCTAGTCCATTTTGGTGAAATGTCTTAGCAGGACCTTAGAATGGTCCTCAGTAGTGTGTATGGCCCCCACGTGCTTGTATGCATGCCTGACAATGTTAGGGGATGATCCTAATGAGACAACAGATGGTGTCCTGGGGTATTTTCTCCTAGATCTGGACCAGGGCATCACTGAGCTCCTGAACAGACTGAGGTGCAACCAGGTGGTGTCTTCTGTTTCTTGGCAAGCATGGCCTGGAGGGGGGCTTTATCGCTAAAGACTTTGTACAGAGGAGCTGAAAGCTTCATGCTTCTGAATGGTTGGACTGGACGGCCCTTTGAGGTTGGCTCGGGTGTGCGCCAGGGGTGTCCTTTGTGTCCTCTGTTATACTCATTCGCAATCGGTCCCTTCATCAGGAGATTAGAGTGTGGACAATTGTGGGGGGTGCCTTTGGGCATTCCTGGTGAGCCCCCTTTGAGGGTTGTGGCCTATGCCGATGACGTGTCTGTTTTCATCTCTGGGACAGAGGAGGCGAAGGAGGTGCCTGTGAGACAGTGTGTCTCACAGGCACGGCAGCAGCAGAACAGCGCGCCAGGAGCAAGAGTACAGAGGGCATAAATCCGACCCAGCCGTTGCCTCCCACCCACAGTGCTGTGCCAGTCTGCCAGTGCCTGCAGCCTGCCAAGTGCCAACCAATATAGCATACACAGTTAACTTACTGTACTTAGAGACCACTGAGACCAGTGACCACCACCAGTCATAAACCATATAGTCCAGCCCAGGCCAGGAGGAGACTCCACCACCAGTCCACCACCTCCACCACCACAGGGCAGTAGGGCACTGGGCAGCAGCCAGCCAGCAGGAAGTCCACCACCACCAGTCCACCAACGACACGAGCCAGAGGGACCTCACCCGGACAACAGTGTGCCTGCCAGGCCAGAGGCCACACCACCACCAGCAAGCCCAGCACAGCAGGTAAGAAAAAAAAAAAACCTCACAGACAGTCAGGAGTCAGGACTCAGACCCCCACCAGCCACCCACCACACCACCACCAGTGTGCCACGTCACCACAAGTGTGCCAAGTGCCCACGCCACCACCAGTGTGCCACGCCACCACCAGCCAGGCAGCCACCCACCACCAGTGTGCCACACCCACGTCACCACCAGTGTGCCACACCCACGTCACCACCAGTGTGCCACGCCATCACCAGTGTGCCGCCCACGTCACCACCAGTGTGCCAAGCGCCCACACCACCACCAGTGTGCCACGCCACCACTAGCCAGGCAGTCACCCACCACCAGTGTGCCACACCCACGTCACCACCAGTGTGCTACGCCATCACCAGTGTGCCGCCCACGTCACCACCAGTGTGCCACGCCACCACCAACCAGGCAGCCGCCCACCACCAGTGTGCTGCCCACGTCACCACCAGTGTGCCAAGTGCCCACTCCACCACCAGTGTGCCACGCCACCACCAGCCAGGCAGCCACCCACCACCAGTGTGCCACACCCACGTCACCACCAGTGTGCCACACCCACGTCACCACCAGTGTGCCACGCCATCACCAGTGTGCCGCCCACGTCACCACCAGTGTGCCAAGCGCCCACGCCACCACCAGTGTGCCACGCCACCACTAGCCAGGCAGCCACCCACCACCAGTGTGCCACACCCACGTCACCACCAGTGTGCTACGCCATCACCAGTGTGCCGCCCACGTCACCACCAGTGTGCCAAGCGCCCACGCCACCACCAGTGTGCCATGCCACCACCAGCCAGGCAGCCACCCACCACCAGTGTGCCACACCCACGTCACCACCAGTGTGCCACACCCACATCACCACCAGTGTGCCACGCCATCACCAGTGTGCCGCCCACATCACCACCAGTGTGCCAAGCGCCCACGCCACCACCGGTGTGCCACGCCACCACCAGCCAGGCAGCCACCCACCACCAGTGTGCCACACCCACGTCACCACCAGTGTGCCACACCCACGTCACCACCAGTGTGCCACGCCATCACCAGTGTGCCGCCCACGTCACCACCAGTGTGCCAAGCGCCCACGCCACCACCAGTGTGCCACGCCACCACTAGCCAGGCAGCCACCCACCACCAGTGTGCCACACCCACGTCACCACCAGTGTGCTACGCCATCACCAGTGTGCCGCCCACGTCACCACCAGTGTGCCAAGCGCCCACGCCACCACCAGTGTGCCATGCCACCACCAGCCAGGCAGCCACCCACCACCAGTGTGCCACACCCACGTCACCACCAGTGTGCCACACCCACATCACCACCAGTGTGCCACGCCATCACCAGTGTGCCGCCCACATCACCACCAGTGTGCCAAGCGCCCACGCCACCACCGGTGTGCCACGCCACCACCAGCCAGGCAGCCACCCACCACCAGTGTGCCACACCCACGTCACCACCAGTGTGCCACGCCATCACCAGTGTGCCGCCCACGTCACCACCAGTGTGCCACGCCACCACCAGCCAGGCAGCCACCCACCACCAGTGTGCCACACCCACGTAACCACGTTTCAATATTTATTTTTTATATGTTTCTATGCATATCATTCATATCTATGGCAGGCTGCAATCTATTGAGTTCGGTTAAAATAAATACCAAATGTTCTAAAATACTGCATATAGTATTTTTATTCTTCAATCAGTTAATATAAACATCTTTGCTATTAAAGATATTATAGAACGTAATTGCATTATAGAATATTAAAAAAAAAGTCACAGTTACTTTGCTGAGTAACGAATTACTTTTTCTATGTGGTAACTCAGTCAGTAACTAATTACTTTTTTAAACTAAGATGAGCAACACTGCTGACTACATACTGATATCAATTTGTTATATTGTTATGTAGGTTGGCCCTCTGTTTTCTATTTGTATATTTTGTATTTTTTAAGTTTATTTTTATTTCTTATTCAGTTTGAGTTGTTTTTATGTCTGATTTTTCCTCTTTGGTTGGGGGACTCTGAGACGATTTGTCTTTCATCACACGGTTTAGAGGTGATTAACCGGCATTTGCTAATTCTCTTTTCATCATTGATTCAATTCACGTGAGACCAATTACAATGCAGCGCTATCAGCTGACGCTCTGCCGGTCTGTTACCAATATTCCAGTGTGTGGTTATGAGTAAGCGATTATTTATATTGTGAAACGCGTCAATCTGACATGTCTCTCAATGCACTGTCTGTATGGATTCGATGAGGAATAAAGAACAGTTTTGATTTCATATTTCCGAGTGCGGTCCAACTTCTTTATTTGTACTGTCTCTGGACGGTGGATCTGATCAGCACCGGTTCATTCAGTCTCACCAATTTCTATACCTCTGTGTGAAGGGCAACTTGAAGCATCGCTCTGTGGAGAAACGTGGTTGTCCAAAGAGTGGAGTGTGGAGGTGTGGAGGAGACTATGGACCATTTATTTCTTGCTTCAGTGCCCCTTCAATTTAGAAGTCTATAAGGGGGGGCTCTGGGTATCCCTTTCCTTTCCCGCTTGAGTTATGCGGAGTGGTCGTACGGGTCTTTTGAGACACATCGGGATTTTGATTTCGAGACACTTTTTCTAGTTAGCTTAGTAGTCCGTTACTTCATGTGGAATGCACGGTGTCAGGTGTCCACTCTGAAAAAAGTCCTTCCTGTTGAGGTGGTGGTGCAAAACATTCTGGGTCGCAGAGACGGCTCTAGTTTTTGTGAGGCCTAAGGCAAAACTTGGACATGAGGCCCCACTCACGCCCATAATGGGAAAAATAATTCAAGTGATAAAAATGAACTGTATACATTGCATATATTAAGATCCTTAACCTTTGTACTATGAATTCAGTTTCTAGAATTTTCTATAACCAATTCTTCTTTAATCAAAGATCATTAAACATCGGGTATGTATGTATATACAGTATATATATGTCTGCTCTTACATCACAGTCCCCAGCATTTCCCTATAGGTCATGATTCCCTGAGTCCCTCCTTACATCAGAGTTCAGTGTCCCCCCTTACATAAGAGTTCTCCTTTAAATCAGATTCCCCCAGCATCTCCTCCTTACATCAGAGTCCACAGAATTCCTGTTTATATTAGAGTCCCCCTCTTAAATCAAATTTCATAGAGCCCCCTTCACATCAGAGTCTCCAGAGTTTCCCCCTTACACTGTAAGAGGGAACTCTGAAGACTCTGATGTAGGAGGAGTTTTGGGAACCCTCATTTGGGAGGAATTTTGGGGACTCTGAAGTAAGGGGAGTTCTGGGAACCCCGATTTAAGGGGGAATGCTGGAGACTCTGATGTAAGTAGAGTTCTGGGAACTCTGATTTGAGGGGGAAAGCTGGGGACTCTGGTGTAAAAGGGAACTCTGTGGTCACCAAAGCTCCCCCTTGCATCAGAGTTTCCAGAGACCCCCTTACACTTCCCTTCCTCAGTCCGCCACAGTCTAGGGCATGACAGGTCCCACTGCAGAAGGCTGCCATACCTGAGTCCCCACAGAGGGCGCTGTAAATTCCAGTATAGTGCACTGCCATTCCTCCCTGAGGAATGGAAGCCTGCTATGCTATGACTTGTAGTGCCCTCTGTGGGGACTAAGGCATGGCAGCCTGCTATTCTGGAATTTATAGTGCCCTCTGTGAGGGACTGAGGATTCCTCAGTCCTCCACATTCTAGGGCACTATAAGTCCCAGCATAGTGGGCTGTCATTCCTCAGTCCCTCATAACTGGGGGGGGGGGGGGGAAATAACAGAGTTAAACATCTAAAGGACAACTCCAACCAAAACTACCAATAATGTACAGAGTCCATATGCTATATAATGTCACAGCCCCGCTACCCCTCACCTTCCACCTCTGGTGCTGTCATTGTGTAGGGCAGTGTTTCTCAACTCTGGTCCTCAGGGCACACTAACAGGCCAGATATTAAGTATTACCTTGGGGAGATGCAGACTAGAATACTGCAATTTACTGAGCAGGAAATGATATCACCTGTGATGTATTTCAGTTTTCTCGCAAACCTGGCCTGTTAGTGTGCCCTGGGGACCAGAGTTGAGAAACACTGGTGTAGGGCAAAGGGCTCCAGCTCCACCATGCTTGGCTTTGATGTCAGGTATGCAGGACTGGCTCAGCTCCACTCTCTTCCCTGGCAACTGACTCTGGTGTCACGGGGGGGGGGGGGGGTCTCCTCCTCCCTCAGCCACCCAGGGGCCCTCTCCTTCTCTCCCAAACACCCAGGGGCCCTCTCCTTCTTCCCCAGCCACCCAGGGGCCCCTCTCCTTTTCCTCCAGCCACTCAGGGGCCCTCTCCTTCTCCTCCAGCCACCCAGGGGCCCTCTCCTTCTCCCTCAGGGGCCCTCTCCCTCTCCCCAGCCACCCAGGGGCACTCTCCCCCAGCCACCCAGGGGCTCTCTCCTTCTCCTCCCGCCACCCAGGGGCCCTTTCCTTCTCCTCCAGCCACCCAGGGGCCCTCTCCTTCTACCCCAGCCACCCAGGGGCCATTTCCCCTTCTACCCAAGTCACCCAGGGGCCCTCTCCTTTTTTCACAGCCACCCAGGGGCCCCTCTCCTTTTCCTCCAGCCACCCAGGGTCCCTCTCCTTCTCCTCCAGCCACCCAGGGGCCCTCTCCTTCTCCTCCAGCCACCCAGGGGCCCTGTCCTTCTCACCCAGCCACCCAGGGTCCTTCTCCCCCAGCCACCCAGGGGCCCTCTCCTTCTCCCCCAGCCACCCAGGGTCCTTCTCCCCCAGCCACCCAGGGGCCCTCTCCTTCTCCCCAGCTACCCATGGGCCCTCTTCTTCACCTCCAGCCACCCAGGGGCCCTCTCCTTCTCCCCCAGCCACTTAGTAGCCCTCTCCCCAGCCACCCAGGGGCCCTCTCCCCAGCCACCCAGGGGCTCTCTCCTTCTCCTCCAGCCACCCAGGGGCCCTTTCCTTCTCCTCTAGCCACCAGGGGCCTTCTCCTTCTACCCCCAGCAACCCAGGGGCCCCTCTCCTTCTACCCCCAGCCACCCAGGGGCCCTTTCCTTCTCCCCCAGCCCACCCAGGGGCCCTCTCCTTCTCCCTCAGCCACTCAGGGGCCCTCTCTTTCTCCCCCAGCCACCCAGGGGCCCTCTCTTTCTCTCTCAGCCACCCAGGGGCCCTCTGCTTTTCCCCTAGACACCAATGGACCCTCTCCTTTTCCCCTAGCCACCCAGGGGCCCTCTCCTTTTCCCCTAGCCACCCAGGGACCCTCACCTTTTCCCCTAGCCACCCAGGGACCCTCTCCTTTTCCCCTAGCCACCCATCGCCCCTCTCCTTTTCCCCTAGCCACCCAGGGACCCTCTCCTTCTCTTCCAGCCACCCTCTCCTCCCCCAGCCACCCAGGGCCTTCTTCTTCTCCTCCTACTCCACCAACCATTCTAAGACTCTTTCAACTTCCCTGGGGCTACTCACCCCCTTTGCGTAGTAGACGCCACAAATCT
>NW_028119412.1:0-34078 GCF_965119305.1 Pelophylax lessonae | reverse complement strand
CCTGGTTAGTACCTGGATGGGAGACCGCCTGGGAATACCAGGTGCTGTAGGCTTTTGCTTTTCCTTTGGCATTCTTTTTTCTTTTTGGGAGGTGCCATCTTGGCATGGCCAAGCTCAAAGGGGTCGAGGGTGGCATTGGTGATCGCCTACGGCCACATCACCCTGAACACGCCCGATCTCGTCTGATCTCGGAAGCTAAGCAGGGTCAGGCCTGGTTAGTACCTGGATGGGAGACCGCCTGGGAATACCAGGTGCTGTAGGCTTTTGCTTTTCCTTTGGCATTCTTTTTTCTTTTTGGGAGGTGCCATCTTGGCATGGCCAAGCTCAAAGGGGTCGAGGGTGGCATTGGTGATCGCCTACGGCCACATCACCCTGAACACGCCCGATCTCGTCTGATCTCGGAAGCTAAGCAGGGTCGGGCCTGGTTAGTACCTGGATGGGAGACCGCCTGGGAATACCAGGTGCTGTAGGCTTTTGCTTTTCCTTTGGCATTCTTTTTTCTTTTTGGGAGGTGCCATCTTGGCATGGCCAAGCTCAAAGGGGTCGAGGGTGGCATTGGTGATCGCCTACGGCCACATCACCCTGAACACGCCCGATCTCGTCTGATCTCGGAAGCTAAGCAGGGTCGGGCCTGGTTAGTACCTGGATGGGAGACCGCCTGGGAATACCAGGTGCTGTAGGCTTTTGCTTTTCCTTTGGCATTCTTTTTTCTTTTTGGGAGGTGCCATCTTGGCATGGCCAAGCTCAAAGGGGTCGAGGGTGGCATTGGTGATCGCCTACGGCCACATCACCCTGAACACGCCCGATCTCGTCTGATCTCGGAAGCTAAGCAGGGTCGGGCCTGGTTAGTACCTGGATGGGAGACCGCCTGGGAATACCAGGTGCTGTAGGCTTTTGCTTTTCCTTTGGCATTCTTTTTTCTTTTTGGGAGGTGCCATCTTGGCATGGCCAAGCTCAAAGGGGTCGAGGGTGGCATTGGTGATCGCCTACGGCCACATCACCCTGAACACGCCCGATCTCGTCTGATCTCGGAAGCTAAGCAGGGTCGGGCCTGGTTAGTACCTGGATGGGAGACCGCCTGGGAATACCAGGTGCTGTAGGCTTTTGCTTTTCCTTTGGCATTCTTTTTTCTTTTTGGGAGGTGCCATCTTGGCATGGCCAAGCTCAAAGGGGTCGAGGGTGGCATTGGTGATCGCCTACGGCCACATCACCCTGAACACGCCCGATCTCGTCTGATCTCGGAAGCTAAGCAGGGTCGGGCCTGGTTAGTACCTGGATGGGAGACCGCCTGGGAATACCAGGTGCTGTAGGCTTTTGCTTTTCCTTTGGCATTCTTTTTTCTTTTTGGGAGGTGCCATCTTGGCATGGCCAAGCTCAAAGGGGTCGAGGGTGGCATTGGTGATCGCCTACGGCCACATCACCCTGAACACGCCCGATCTCGTCTGATCTCGGAAGCTAAGCAGGGTCGGGCCTGGTTAGTACCTGGATGGGAGACCGCCTGGGAATACCAGGTGCTGTAGGCTTTTGCTTTTCCTTTGGCATTCTTTTTTCTTTTTGGGAGGTGCCATCTTGGCATGGCCAAGCTCAAAGGGGTCGAGGGTGGCATTGGTGATCGCCTACGGCCACATCACCCTGAACACGCCCGATCTCGTCTGATCTCGGAAGCTAAGCAGGGTCGGGCCTGGTTAGTACCTGGATGGGAGACCGCCTGGGAATACCAGGTGCTGTAGGCTTTTGCTTTTCCTTTGGCATTCTTTTTTCTTTTTGGGAGGTGCCATCTTGGCATGGCCAAGCTCAAAGGGGTCGAGGGTGGCATTGGTGATCGCCTACGGCCACATCACCCTGAACACGCCCGATCTCGTCTGATCTCGGAAGCTAAGCAGGGTCGGGCCTGGTTAGTACCTGGATGGGAGACCGCCTGGGAATACCAGGTGCTGTAGGCTTTTGCTTTTCCTTTGGCATTCTTTTTTCTTTTTGGGAGGTGCCATCTTGGCATGGCCAAGCTCAAAGGGGTCGAGGGTGGCATTGGTGATCGCCTACGGCCACATCACCCTGAACACGCCCGATCTCGTCTGATCTCGGAAGCTAAGCAGGGTCGGGCCTGGTTAGTACCTGGATGGGAGACCGCCTGGGAATACCAGGTGCTGTAGGCTTTTGCTTTTCCTTTGGCATTCTTTTTTCTTTTTGGGAGGTGCCATCTTGGCATGGCCAAGCTCAAAGGGGTCGAGGGTGGCATTGGTGATCGCCTACGGCCACATCACCCTGAACACGCCCGATCTCGTCTGATCTCGGAAGCTAAGCAGGGTCGGGCCTGGTTAGTACCTGGATGGGAGACCGCCTGGGAATACCAGGTGCTGTAGGCTTTTGCTTTTCCTTTGGCATTCTTTTTTCTTTTTGGGAGGTGCCATCTTGGCATGGCCAAGCTCAAAGGGGTCGAGGGTGGCATTGGTGATCGCCTACGGCCACATCACCCTGAACACGCCCGATCTCGTCTGATCTCGGAAGCTAAGCAGGGTCGGGCCTGGTTAGTACCTGGATGGGAGACCGCCTGGGAATACCAGGTGCTGTAGGCTTTTGCTTTTCCTTTGGCATTCTTTTTTCTTTTTGGGAGGTGCCATCTTGGCATGGCCAAGCTCAAAGGGGTCGAGGGTGGCATTGGTGATCGCCTACGGCCACATCACCCTGAACACGCCCGATCTCGTCTGATCTCGGAAGCTAAGCAGGGTCGGGCCTGGTTAGTACCTGGATGGGAGACCGCCT
The DNA here is from genome assembly GCF_965119305.1 of Pelophylax lessonae. NCBI lineage: Eukaryota > Metazoa > Chordata > Amphibia > Anura > Ranidae > Pelophylax > Pelophylax lessonae. The sequence continues at coordinate 31,318 of NW_028119412.1, read as the reverse complement.
GGGAATACCAGGTGCTGTAGGCTTTTGCTTTTCCTTTGGCATTCTTTTTTCTTTTTGGGAGGTGCCATCTTGGCATGGCCAAGCTCAAAGGGGTCGAGGGTGGCATTGGTGATCGCCTACGGCCACATCACCCTGAACACGCCCGATCTCGTCTGATCTCGGAAGCTAAGCAGGGTCGGGCCTGGTTAGTACCTGGATGGGAGACCGCCTGGGAATACCAGGTGCTGTAGGCTTTTGCTTTTCCTTTGGCATTCTTTTTTCTTTTTGGGAGGTGCCATCTTGGCATGGCCAAGCTCAAAGGGGTCGAGGGTGGCATTGGTGATCGCCTACGGCCACATCACCCTGAACACGCCCGATCTCGTCTGATCTCGGAAGCTAAGCAGGGTCGGGCCTGGTTAGTACCTGGATGGGAGACCGCCTGGGAATACCAGGTGCTGTAGGCTTTTGCTTTTCCTTTGGCATTCTTTTTTCTTTTTGGGAGGTGCCATCTTGGCATGGCCAAGCTCAAAGGGGTCGAGGGTGGCATTGGTGATCGCCTACGGCCACATCACCCTGAACACGCCCGATCTCGTCTGATCTCGGAAGCTAAGCAGGGTCGGGCCTGGTTAGTACCTGGATGGGAGACCGCCTGGGAATACCAGGTGCTGTAGGCTTTTGCTTTTCCTTTGGCATTCTTTTTTCTTTTTGGGAGGTGCCATCTTGGCATGGCCAAGCTCAAAGGGGTCGAGGGTGGCATTGGTGATCGCCTACGGCCACATCACCCTGAACACGCCCGATCTCGTCTGATCTCGGAAGCTAAGCAGGGTCGGGCCTGGTTAGTACCTGGATGGGAGACCGCCTGGGAATACCAGGTGCTGTAGGCTTTTGCTTTTCCTTTGGCATTCTTTTTTCTTTTTGGGAGGTGCCATCTTGGCATGGCCAAGCTCAAAGGGGTCGAGGGTGGCATTGGTGATCGCCTACGGCCACATCACCCTGAACACGCCCGATCTCGTCTGATCTCGGAAGCTAAGCAGGGTCGGGCCTGGTTAGTACCTGGATGGGAGACCGCCTGGGAATACCAGGTGCTGTAGGCTTTTGCTTTTCCTTTGGCATTCTTTTTTCTTTTTGGGAGGTGCCATCTTGGCATGGCCAAGCTCAAAGGGGTCGAGGGTGGCATTGGTGATCGCCTACGGCCACATCACCCTGAACACGCCCGATCTCGTCTGATCTCGGAAGCTAAGCAGGGTCGGGCCTGGTTAGTACCTGGATGGGAGACCGCCTGGGAATACCAGGTGCTGTAGGCTTTTGCTTTTCCTTTGGCATTCTTTTTTCTTTTTGGGAGGTGCCATCTTGGCATGGCCAAGCTCAAAGGGGTCGAGGGTGGCATTGGTGATCGCCTACGGCCACATCACCCTGAACACGCCCGATCTCGTCTGATCTCGGAAGCTAAGCAGGGTCGGGCCTGGTTAGTACCTGGATGGGAGACCGCCTGGGAATACCAGGTGCTGTAGGCTTTTGCTTTTCCTTTGGCATTCTTTTTTCTTTTTGGGAGGTGCCATCTTGGCATGGCCAAGCTCAAAGGGGTCGAGGGTGGCATTGGTGATCGCCTACGGCCACATCACCCTGAACACGCCCGATCTCGTCTGATCTCGGAAGCTAAGCAGGGTCGGGCCTGGTTAGTACCTGGATGGGAGACCGCCTGGGAATACCAGGTGCTGTAGGCTTTTGCTTTTCCTTTGGCATTCTTTTTTCTTTTTGGGAGGTGCCATCTTGGCATGGCCAAGCTCAAAGGGGTCGAGGGTGGCATTGGTGATCGCCTACGGCCACATCACCCTGAACACGCCCGATCTCGTCTGATCTCGGAAGCTAAGCAGGGTCGGGCCTGGTTAGTACCTGGATGGGAGACCGCCTGGGAATACCAGGTGCTGTAGGCTTTTGCTTTTCCTTTGGCATTCTTTTTTCTTTTTGGGAGGTGCCATCTTGGCATGGCCAAGCTCAAAGGGGTCGAGGGTGGCATTGGTGATCGCCTACGGCCACATCACCCTGAACACGCCCGATCTCGTCTGATCTCGGAAGCTAAGCAGGGTCGGGCCTGGTTAGTACCTGGATGGGAGACCGCCTGGGAATACCAGGTGCTGTAGGCTTTTGCTTTTCCTTTGGCATTCTTTTTTCTTTTTGGGAGGTGCCATCTTGGCATGGCCAAGCTCAAAGGGGTCGAGGGTGGCATTGGTGATCGCCTACGGCCACATCACCCTGAACACGCCCGATCTCGTCTGATCTCGGAAGCTAAGCAGGGTCGGGCCTGGTTAGTACCTGGATGGGAGACCGCCTGGGAATACCAGGTGCTGTAGGCTTTTGCTTTTCCTTTGGCATTCTTTTTTCTTTTTGGGAGGTGCCATCTTGGCATGGCCAAGCTCAAAGGGGTCGAGGGTGGCATTGGTGATCGCCTACGGCCACATCACCCTGAACACGCCCGATCTCGTCTGATCTCGGAAGCTAAGCAGGGTCGGGCCTGGTTAGTACCTGGATGGGAGACCGCCTGGGAATACCAGGTGCTGTAGGCTTTTGCTTTTCCTTTGGCATTCTTTTTTCTTTTTGGGAGGTGCCATCTTGGCATGGCCAAGCTCAAAGGGGTCGAGGGTGGCATTGGTGATCGCCTACGGCCACATCACCCTGAACACGCCCGATCTCGTCTGATCTCGGAAGCTAAGCAGGGTCGGGCCTGGTTAGTACCTGGATGGGAGACCGCCTGGGAATACCAGGTGCTGTAGGCTTTTGCTTTTCCTTTGGCATTCTTTTTTCTTTTTGGGAGGTGCCATCTTGGCATGGCCAAGCTCAAAGGGGTCGAGGGTGGCATTGGTGATCGCCTACGGCCACATCACCCTGAACACGCCCGATCTCGTCTGATCTCGGAAGCTAAGCAGGGTCGGGCCTGGTTAGTACCTGGATGGGAGACCGCCTGGGAATACCAGGTGCTGTAGGCTTTTGCTTTTCCTTTGGCATTCTTTTTTCTTTTTGGGAGGTGCCATCTTGGCATGGCCAAGCTCAAAGGGGTCGAGGGTGGCATTGGTGATCGCCTACGGCCACATCACCCTGAACACGCCCGATCTCGTCTGATCTCGGAAGCTAAGCAGGGTCGGGCCTGGTTAGTACCTGGATGGGAGACCGCCTGGGAATACCAGGTGCTGTAGGCTTTTGCTTTTCCTTTGGCATTCTTTTTTCTTTTTGGGAGGTGCCATCTTGGCATGGCCAAGCTCAAAGGGGTCGAGGGTGGCATTGGTGATCGCCTACGGCCACATCACCCTGAACACGCCCGATCTCGTCTGATCTCGGAAGCTAAGCAGGGTCGGGCCTGGTTAGTACCTGGATGGGAGACCGCCTGGGAATACCAGGTGCTGTAGGCTTTTGCTTTTCCTTTGGCATTCTTTTTTCTTTTTGGGAGGTGCCATCTTGGCATGGCCAAGCTCAAAGGGGTCGAGGGTGGCATTGGTGATCGCCTACGGCCACATCACCCTGAACACGCCCGATCTCGTCTGATCTCGGAAGCTAAGCAGGGTCGGGCCTGGTTAGTACCTGGATGGGAGACCGCCTGGGAATACCAGGTGCTGTAGGCTTTTGCTTTTCCTTTGGCATTCTTTTTTCTTTTTGGGAGGTGCCATCTTGGCATGGCCAAGCTCAAAGGGGTCGAGGGTGGCATTGGTGATCGCCTACGGCCACATCACCCTGAACACGCCCGATCTCGTCTGATCTCGGAAGCTAAGCAGGGTCGGGCCTGGTTAGTACCTGGATGGGAGACCGCCTGGGAATACCAGGTGCTGTAGGCTTTTGCTTTTCCTTTGGCATTCTTTTTTCTTTTTGGGAGGTGCCATCTTGGCATGGCCAAGCTCAAAGGGGTCGAGGGTGGCATTGGTGATCGCCTACGGCCACATCACCCTGAACACGCCCGATCTCGTCTGATCTCGGAAGCTAAGCAGGGTCGGGCCTGGTTAGTACCTGGATGGGAGACCGCCTGGGAATACCAGGTGCTGTAGGCTTTTGCTTTTCCTTTGGCATTCTTTTTTCTTTTTGGGAGGTGCCATCTTGGCATGGCCAAGCTCAAAGGGGTCGAGGGTGGCATTGGTGATCGCCTACGGCCACATCACCCTGAACACGCCCGATCTCGTCTGATCTCGGAAGCTAAGCAGGGTCGGGCCTGGTTAGTACCTGGATGGGAGACCGCCTGGGAATACCAGGTGCTGTAGGCTTTTGCTTTTCCTTTGGCATTCTTTTTTCTTTTTGGGAGGTGCCATCTTGGCATGGCCAAGCTCAAAGGGGTCGAGGGTGGCATTGGTGATCGCCTACGGCCACATCACCCTGAACACGCCCGATCTCGTCTGATCTCGGAAGCTAAGCAGGGTCGGGCCTGGTTAGTACCTGGATGGGAGACCGCCTGGGAATACCAGGTGCTGTAGGCTTTTGCTTTTCCTTTGGCATTCTTTTTTCTTTTTGGGAGGTGCCATCTTGGCATGGCCAAGCTCAAAGGGGTCGAGGGTGGCATTGGTGATCGCCTACGGCCACATCACCCTGAACACGCCCGATCTCGTCTGATCTCGGAAGCTAAGCAGGGTCGGGCCTGGTTAGTACCTGGATGGGAGACCGCCTGGGAATACCAGGTGCTGTAGGCTTTTGCTTTTCCTTTGGCATTCTTTTTTCTTTTTGGGAGGTGCCATCTTGGCATGGCCAAGCTCAAAGGGGTCGAGGGTGGCATTGGTGATCGCCTACGGCCACATCACCCTGAACACGCCCGATCTCGTCTGATCTCGGAAGCTAAGCAGGGTCGGGCCTGGTTAGTACCTGGATGGGAGACCGCCTGGGAATACCAGGTGCTGTAGGCTTTTGCTTTTCCTTTGGCATTCTTTTTTCTTTTTGGGAGGTGCCATCTTGGCATGGCCAAGCTCAAAGGGGTCGAGGGTGGCATTGGTGATCGCCTACGGCCACATCACCCTGAACACGCCCGATCTCGTCTGATCTCGGAAGCTAAGCAGGGTCGGGCCTGGTTAGTACCTGGATGGGAGACCGCCTGGGAATACCAGGTGCTGTAGGCTTTTGCTTTTCCTTTGGCATTCTTTTTTCTTTTTGGGAGGTGCCATCTTGGCATGGCCAAGCTCAAAGGGGTCGAGGGTGGCATTGGTGATCGCCTACGGCCACATCACCCTGAACACGCCCGATCTCGTCTGATCTCGGAAGCTAAGCAGGGTCGGGCCTGGTTAGTACCTGGATGGGAGACCGCCTGGGAATACCAGGTGCTGTAGGCTTTTGCTTTTCCTTTGGCATTCTTTTTTCTTTTTGGGAGGTGCCATCTTGGCATGGCCAAGCTCAAAGGGGTCGAGGGTGGCATTGGTGATCGCCTACGGCCACATCACCCTGAACACGCCCGATCTCGTCTGATCTCGGAAGCTAAGCAGGGTCGGGCCTGGTTAGTACCTGGATGGGAGACCGCCTGGGAATACCAGGTGCTGTAGGCTTTTGCTTTTCCTTTGGCATTCTTTTTTCTTTTTGGGAGGTGCCATCTTGGCATGGCCAAGCTCAAAGGGGTCGAGGGTGGCATTGGTGATCGCCTACGGCCACATCACCCTGAACACGCCCGATCTCGTCTGATCTCGGAAGCTAAGCAGGGTCGGGCCTGGTTAGTACCTGGATGGGAGACCGCCTGGGAATACCAGGTGCTGTAGGCTTTTGCTTTTCCTTTGGCATTCTTTTTTCTTTTTGGGAGGTGCCATCTTGGCATGGCCAAGCTCAAAGGGGTCGAGGGTGGCATTGGTGATCGCCTACGGCCACATCACCCTGAACACGCCCGATCTCGTCTGATCTCGGAAGCTAAGCAGGGTCGGGCCTGGTTAGTACCTGGATGGGAGACCGCCTGGGAATACCAGGTGCTGTAGGCTTTTGCTTTTCCTTTGGCATTCTTTTTTCTTTTTGGGAGGTGCCATCTTGGCATGGCCAAGCTCAAAGGGGTCGAGGGTGGCATTGGTGATCGCCTACGGCCACATCACCCTGAACACGCCCGATCTCGTCTGATCTCGGAAGCTAAGCAGGGTCGGGCCTGGTTAGTACCTGGATGGGAGACCGCCTGGGAATACCAGGTGCTGTAGGCTTTTGCTTTTCCTTTGGCATTCTTTTTTCTTTTTGGGAGGTGCCATCTTGGCATGGCCAAGCTCAAAGGGGTCGAGGGTGGCATTGGTGATCGCCTACGGCCACATCACCCTGAACACGCCCGATCTCGTCTGATCTCGGAAGCTAAGCAGGGTCGGGCCTGGTTAGTACCTGGATGGGAGACCGCCTGGGAATACCAGGTGCTGTAGGCTTTTGCTTTTCCTTTGGCATTCTTTTTTCTTTTTGGGAGGTGCCATCTTGGCATGGCCAAGCTCAAAGGGGTCGAGGGTGGCATTGGTGATCGCCTACGGCCACATCACCCTGAACACGCCCGATCTCGTCTGATCTCGGAAGCTAAGCAGGGTCGGGCCTGGTTAGTACCTGGATGGGAGACCGCCTGGGAATACCAGGTGCTGTAGGCTTTTGCTTTTCCTTTGGCATTCTTTTTTCTTTTTGGGAGGTGCCATCTTGGCATGGCCAAGCTCAAAGGGGTCGAGGGTGGCATTGGTGATCGCCTACGGCCACATCACCCTGAACACGCCCGATCTCGTCTGATCTCGGAAGCTAAGCAGGGTCGGGCCTGGTTAGTACCTGGATGGGAGACCGCCTGGGAATACCAGGTGCTGTAGGCTTTTGCTTTTCCTTTGGCATTCTTTTTTCTTTTTGGGAGGTGCCATCTTGGCATGGCCAAGCTCAAAGGGGTCGAGGGTGGCATTGGTGATCGCCTACGGCCACATCACCCTGAACACGCCCGATCTCGTCTGATCTCGGAAGCTAAGCAGGGTCGGGCCTGGTTAGTACCTGGATGGGAGACCGCCTGGGAATACCAGGTGCTGTAGGCTTTTGCTTTTCCTTTGGCATTCTTTTTTCTTTTTGGGAGGTGCCATCTTGGCATGGCCAAGCTCAAAGGGGTCGAGGGTGGCATTGGTGATCGCCTACGGCCACATCACCCTGAACACGCCCGATCTCGTCTGATCTCGGAAGCTAAGCAGGGTCGGGCCTGGTTAGTACCTGGATGGGAGACCGCCTGGGAATACCAGGTGCTGTAGGCTTTTGCTTTTCCTTTGGCATTCTTTTTTCTTTTTGGGAGGTGCCATCTTGGCATGGCCAAGCTCAAAGGGGTCGAGGGTGGCATTGGTGATCGCCTACGGCCACATCACCCTGAACACGCCCGATCTCGTCTGATCTCGGAAGCTAAGCAGGGTCGGGCCTGGTTAGTACCTGGATGGGAGACCGCCTGGGAATACCAGGTGCTGTAGGCTTTTGCTTTTCCTTTGGCATTCTTTTTTCTTTTTGGGAGGTGCCATCTTGGCATGGCCAAGCTCAAAGGGGTCGAGGGTGGCATTGGTGATCGCCTACGGCCACATCACCCTGAACACGCCCGATCTCGTCTGATCTCGGAAGCTAAGCAGGGTCGGGCCTGGTTAGTACCTGGATGGGAGACCGCCTGGGAATACCAGGTGCTGTAGGCTTTTGCTTTTCCTTTGGCATTCTTTTTTCTTTTTGGGAGGTGCCATCTTGGCATGGCCAAGCTCAAAGGGGTCGAGGGTGGCATTGGTGATCGCCTACGGCCACATCACCCTGAACACGCCCGATCTCGTCTGATCTCGGAAGCTAAGCAGGGTCGGGCCTGGTTAGTACCTGGATGGGAGACCGCCTGGGAATACCAGGTGCTGTAGGCTTTTGCTTTTCCTTTGGCATTCTTTTTTCTTTTTGGGAGGTGCCATCTTGGCATGGCCAAGCTCAAAGGGGTCGAGGGTGGCATTGGTGATCGCCTACGGCCACATCACCCTGAACACGCCCGATCTCGTCTGATCTCGGAAGCTAAGCAGGGTCGGGCCTGGTTAGTACCTGGATGGGAGACCGCCTGGGAATACCAGGTGCTGTAGGCTTTTGCTTTTCCTTTGGCATTCTTTTTTCTTTTTGGGAGGTGCCATCTTGGCATGGCCAAGCTCAAAGGGGTCGAGGGTGGCATTGGTGATCGCCTACGGCCACATCACCCTGAACACGCCCGATCTCGTCTGATCTCGGAAGCTAAGCAGGGTCGGGCCTGGTTAGTACCTGGATGGGAGACCGCCTGGGAATACCAGGTGCTGTAGGCTTTTGCTTTTCCTTTGGCATTCTTTTTTCTTTTTGGGAGGTGCCATCTTGGCATGGCCAAGCTCAAAGGGGTCGAGGGTGGCATTGGTGATCGCCTACGGCCACATCACCCTGAACACGCCCGATCTCGTCTGATCTCGGAAGCTAAGCAGGGTCGGGCCTGGTTAGTACCTGGATGGGAGACCGCCTGGGAATACCAGGTGCTGTAGGCTTTTGCTTTTCCTTTGGCATTCTTTTTTCTTTTTGGGAGGTGCCATCTTGGCATGGCCAAGCTCAAAGGGGTCGAGGGTGGCATTGGTGATCGCCTACGGCCACATCACCCTGAACACGCCCGATCTCGTCTGATCTCGGAAGCTAAGCAGGGTCGGGCCTGGTTAGTACCTGGATGGGAGACCGCCTGGGAATACCAGGTGCTGTAGGCTTTTGCTTTTCCTTTGGCATTCTTTTTTCTTTTTGGGAGGTGCCATCTTGGCATGGCCAAGCTCAAAGGGGTCGAGGGTGGCATTGGTGATCGCCTACGGCCACATCACCCTGAACACGCCCGATCTCGTCTGATCTCGGAAGCTAAGCAGGGTCGGGCCTGGTTAGTACCTGGATGGGAGACCGCCTGGGAATACCAGGTGCTGTAGGCTTTTGCTTTTCCTTTGGCATTCTTTTTTCTTTTTGGGAGGTGCCATCTTGGCATGGCCAAGCTCAAAGGGGTCGAGGGTGGCATTGGTGATCGCCTACGGCCACATCACCCTGAACACGCCCGATCTCGTCTGATCTCGGAAGCTAAGCAGGGTCGGGCCTGGTTAGTACCTGGATGGGAGACCGCCTGGGAATACCAGGTGCTGTAGGCTTTTGCTTTTCCTTTGGCATTCTTTTTTCTTTTTGGGAGGTGCCATCTTGGCATGGCCAAGCTCAAAGGGGTCGAGGGTGGCATTGGTGATCGCCTACGGCCACATCACCCTGAACACGCCCGATCTCGTCTGATCTCGGAAGCTAAGCAGGGTCGGGCCTGGTTAGTACCTGGATGGGAGACCGCCTGGGAATACCAGGTGCTGTAGGCTTTTGCTTTTCCTTTGGCATTCTTTTTTCTTTTTGGGAGGTGCCATCTTGGCATGGCCAAGCTCAAAGGGGTCGAGGGTGGCATTGGTGATCGCCTACGGCCACATCACCCTGAACACGCCCGATCTCGTCTGATCTCGGAAGCTAAGCAGGGTCGGGCCTGGTTAGTACCTGGATGGGAGACCGCCTGGGAATACCAGGTGCTGTAGGCTTTTGCTTTTCCTTTGGCATTCTTTTTTCTTTTTGGGAGGTGCCATCTTGGCATGGCCAAGCTCAAAGGGGTCGAGGGTGGCATTGGTGATCGCCTACGGCCACATCACCCTGAACACGCCCGATCTCGTCTGATCTCGGAAGCTAAGCAGGGTCGGGCCTGGTTAGTACCTGGATGGGAGACCGCCTGGGAATACCAGGTGCTGTAGGCTTTTGCTTTTCCTTTGGCATTCTTTTTTCTTTTTGGGAGGTGCCATCTTGGCATGGCCAAGCTCAAAGGGGTCGAGGGTGGCATTGGTGATCGCCTACGGCCACATCACCCTGAACACGCCCGATCTCGTCTGATCTCGGAAGCTAAGCAGGGTCGGGCCTGGTTAGTACCTGGATGGGAGACCGCCTGGGAATACCAGGTGCTGTAGGCTTTTGCTTTTCCTTTGGCATTCTTTTTTCTTTTTGGGAGGTGCCATCTTGGCATGGCCAAGCTCAAAGGGGTCGAGGGTGGCATTGGTGATCGCCTACGGCCACATCACCCTGAACACGCCCGATCTCGTCTGATCTCGGAAGCTAAGCAGGGTCGGGCCTGGTTAGTACCTGGATGGGAGACCGCCTGGGAATACCAGGTGCTGTAGGCTTTTGCTTTTCCTTTGGCATTCTTTTTTCTTTTTGGGAGGTGCCATCTTGGCATGGCCAAGCTCAAAGGGGTCGAGGGTGGCATTGGTGATCGCCTACGGCCACATCACCCTGAACACGCCCGATCTCGTCTGATCTCGGAAGCTAAGCAGGGTCGGGCCTGGTTAGTACCTGGATGGGAGACCGCCTGGGAATACCAGGTGCTGTAGGCTTTTGCTTTTCCTTTGGCATTCTTTTTTCTTTTTGGGAGGTGCCATCTTGGCATGGCCAAGCTCAAAGGGGTCGAGGGTGGCATTGGTGATCGCCTACGGCCACATCACCCTGAACACGCCCGATCTCGTCTGATCTCGGAAGCTAAGCAGGGTCGGGCCTGGTTAGTACCTGGATGGGAGACCGCCTGGGAATACCAGGTGCTGTAGGCTTTTGCTTTTCCTTTGGCATTCTTTTTTCTTTTTGGGAGGTGCCATCTTGGCATGGCCAAGCTCAAAGGGGTCGAGGGTGGCATTGGTCATCGCCTACGGCCACATCACCCTGAACACGCCCGATCTCGTCTGATCTCGGAAGCTAAGCAGGGTCTGGCCTGGTTAGTACCTGAATGGGAGACCGCCTGGGAATACCAGGTGCTGTAGGCTTTTGCTTTTCCTTTGGCATTCTTTTTTCTCTTTGGGAGGTGCCATCTTGGCATGGCCAAGCTCAAAGGGGTCGAGGGTGGCATTGGTGATCGCCTACGGCCACATCACCCTGAACACGCCCGATCTCGTCTGATCTCGGAAGCTAAGCAGGGTCGGGCCTGGTTAGTACCTGGATGGGAGACCGCCTGGGAATACCAGGTGCTGTAGGCTTTTGCTTTTCCTTTGGCATTCTTTTTTCTTTTTGGGAGGTGCCATCTTGGCATGGCCAAGCTCAAAGGGGTCGAGGGTGGCATTGGTGATCGCCTACGGCCACATCACCCTGAACACGCCCGATCTCGTCTGATCTCGGAAGCTAAGCAGGGTCGGGCCTGGTTAGTACCTGGATAGGAGACCGCCTGGGAATACCAGGTGCTGTAGGCTTTTGCTTTTCCTTTGGCATTCTTTTTTCTTTTTGGGAGGTGCCATCTTGGCATGGCCAAGCTCAAAGGGGTCGAGGGTGGCATTGGTGATCGCCTACGGCCACATCACCCTGAACACGCCCGATCTCGTCTGATCTCGGAAGCTAAGCAGGGTCGGGCCTGGTTAGTACCTGGATGGGAGACCGCCTGGGAATACCAGGTGCTGTAGGCTTTTGCTTTTCCTTTGGCATTCTTTTTTCTTTTTGGGAGGTGCCATCTTGGCATGGCCAAGCTCAAAGGGGTCGAGGGTGGCATTGGTGATCGCCTACGGCCACATCACCCTGAACACGCCCGATCTCGTCTGATCTCGGAAGCTAAGCAGGGTCGGGCCTGGTTAGTACCTGGATGGGAGACCGCCTGGGAATACCAGGTGCTGTAGGCTTTTGCTTTTCCTTTGGCATTCTTTTTTCTTTTTGGGAGGTGCCATCTTGGCATGGCCAAGCTCAAAGGGGTCGAGGGTGGCATTGGTGATCGCCTACGGCCACATCACCCTGAACACGCCCGATCTCGTCTGATCTCGGAAGCTAAGCAGGGTCGGGCCTGGTTAGTACCTGGATGGGAGACCGCCTGGGAATACCAGGTGCTGTAGGCTTTTGCTTTTCCTTTGGCATTCTTTTTTCTTTTTGGGAGGTGCCATCTTGGCATGGCCAAGCTCAAAGGGGTCGAGGGTGGCATTGGTGATCGCCTACGGCCACATCACCCTGAACACGCCCGATCTCGTCTGATCTCGGAAGCTAAGCAGGGTCGGGCCTGGTTAGTACCTGGATGGGAGACCGCCTGGGAATACCAGGTGCTGTAGGCTTTTGCTTTTCCTTTGGCATTCTTTTTTCTTTTTGGGAGGTGCCATCTTGGCATGGCCAAGCTCAAAGGGGTCGAGGGTGGCATTGGTGATCGCCTACGGCCACATCACCCTGAACACGCCCGATCTCGTCTGATCTCGGAAGCTAAGCAGGGTCGGGCCTGGTTAGTACCTGGATGGGAGACCGCCTGGGAATACCAGGTGCTGTAGGCTTTTGCTTTTCCTTTGGCATTCTTTTTTCTTTTTGGGAGGTGCCATCTTGGCATGGCCAAGCTCAAAGGGGTCGAGGGTGGCATTGGTGATCGCCTACGGCCACATCACCCTGAACACGCCCGATCTCGTCTGATCTCGGAAGCTAAGCAGGGTCGGGCCTGGTTAGTACCTGGATGGGAGACCGCCTGGGAATACCAGGTGCTGTAGGCTTTTGCTTTTCCTTTGGCATTCTTTTTTCTTTTTGGGAGGTGCCATCTTGGCATGGCCAAGCTCAAAGGGGTCGAGGGTGGCATTGGTGATCGCCTACGGCCACATCACCCTGAACACGCCCGATCTCGTCTGATCTCGGAAGCTAAGCAGGGTCGGGCCTGGTTAGTACCTGGATGGGAGACCGCCTGGGAATACCAGGTGCTGTAGGCTTTTGCTTTTCCTTTGGCATTCTTTTTTCTTTTTGGGAGGTGCCATCTTGGCATGGCCAAGCTCAAAGGGGTCGAGGGTGGCATTGGTGATCGCCTACGGCCACATCACCCTGAACACGCCCGATCTCGTCTGATCTCGGAAGCTAAGCAGGGTCGGGCCTGGTTAGTACCTGGATGGGAGACCGCCTGGGAATACCAGGTGCTGTAGGCTTTTGCTTTTCCTTTGGCATTCTTTTTTCTTTTTGGGAGGTGCCATCTTGGCATGGCCAAGCTCAAAGGGGTCGAGGGTGGCATTGGTGATCGCCTACGGCCACATCACCCTGAACACGCCCGATCTCGTCTGATCTCGGAAGCTAAGCAGGGTCGGGCCTGGTTAGTACCTGGATGGGAGACCGCCTGGGAATACCAGGTGCTGTAGGCTTTTGCTTTTCCTTTGGCATTCTTTTTTCTTTTTGGGAGGTGCCATCTTGGCATGGCCAAGCTCAAAGGGGTCGAGGGTGGCATTGGTGATCGCCTACGGCCACATCACCCTGAACACGCCCGATCTCGTCTGATCTCGGAAGCTAAGCAGGGTCGGGCCTGGTTAGTACCTGGATGGGAGACCGCCTGGGAATACCAGGTGCTGTAGGCTTTTGCTTTTCCTTTGGCATTCTTTTTTCTTTTTGGGAGGTGCCATCTTGGCATGGCCAAGCTCAAAGGGGTCGAGGGTGGCATTGGTGATCGCCTACGGCCACATCACCCTGAACACGCCCGATCTCGTCTGATCTCGGAAGCTAAGCAGGGTCGGGCCTGGTTAGTACCTGGATGGGAGACCACCTGGGAATACCAGGTGCTGTAGGCTTTTGCTTTTCCTTTGGCATTCTTTTTTCTTTTTGGGAGGTGCCATCTTGGCATGGCCAAGCTCAAAGGGGTCGAGGGTGGCATTGGTGATCGCCTACGGCCACATCACCCTGAACACGCCCGATCTCGTCTGATCTCGGAAGCTAAGCAGGGTCGGGCCTGGTTAGTACCTGGATGGGAGACCGCCTGGGAATACCAGGTGCTGTAGGCTTTTGCTTTTCCTTTGGCATTCTTTTTTCTTTTTGGGAGGTGCCATCTTGGCATGGCCAAGCTCAAAGGGGTCGAGGGTGGCATTGGTGATCGCCTACGGCCACATCACCCTGAACACGCCCGATCTGTGTATCTGGAAGCTAAGCAGGGTCGGGCCTGGTTAGTACCTGGATGGGAGACCGCCTGGGAATACCAGGTGCTGTAGGCTTTTGCTTTTCCTTTGGCATTCTTTTTTCTTTTTGGGAGGTGCCATCTTGGCATGGCCAAGCTCAAAGGGGTCGAGGGTGGCATTGGTGATCGCCTACGGCCACATCACCCTGAACACGCCCGATCTCGTCTGATCTCGGAAGCTAAGCAGGGTCAGGCCTGGTTAGTACCTGGATGGGAGACCGCCTGGGAATACCAGGTGGTGTAGGCTTTTGCTTTTCCTTTGGCATTCTTTTTTCTTTTTGGGAGGTGCCATCTTGGCATGGCCAAGCTCAAAGGGGTCGAGGGTGGCATTGGTGATCGCCTACGGCCACATCACCCTGAACACGCCCGATCTCGTCTGATCTCGGAAGCTAAGCAGGGTCGGGCCTGGTTAGTACCTGGATGGGAGACCGCCTGGGAATACCAGGTGCTGTAGGCTTTTGCTTTTCCTTTGGCATTCTTTTTTCTTTTTGGGAGGTGCCATCTTGGCATGGCCAAGCTCAAAGGGGTCGAGGGTGGCATTGGTGATCGCCTACGGCCACATCACCCTGAACACGCCCGATCTCGTCTGATCTCGGAAGCTAAGCAGGGTCGGGCCTGGTTAGTACCTGGATGGGAGACCGCCTGGGAATACCAGGTGCTGTAGGCTTTTGCTTTTCCTTTGGCATTCTTTTTTCTTTTTGGGAGGTGCCATCTTGGCATGGCCAAGCTCAAAGGGGTCGAGGGTGGCATTGGTGATCGCCTACGGCCACATCACCCTGAACACGCCCGATCTCGTCTGATCTCGGAAGCTAAGCAGGGTCGGGCCTGGTTAGTACCTGGATGGGAGACCGCCTGGGAATACCAGGTGCTGTAGGCTTTTGCTTTTCCTTTGGCATTCTTTTTTCTTTTTGGGAGGTGCCATCTTGGCATGGCCAAGCTCAAAGGGGTCGAAGGTGGCATTGGTGATCGCCTACGGCCACATCACCCAGAACACGCCCGATCTCGTCTGATCTCGGAAGCTAAGCAGGGTCGGGCCTGGTTAGTACCTGGATGGGAGACCGCCTGGGAATACCAGGTGCTGTAGGCTTTTGCTTTTCCTTTGGCATTCTTTTTTCTTTTTGGGAGGTGCCATCTTGGCATGGCCAAGCTCAAAGGGGTCGAGGTGGCATTGGTGATCGCCTACGGCCACATCACCCTGAGCACGCCCGATCTCGTCTGATCTCGGAAGCTAAGCAGGGTCGGGCCTGGTTAGTACCTGGATGGGAGACCGCCTGGGAATACCAGGTGCTGTAGGCTTTTGCTTTTCCTTTGGCATTCTTTTTTCTTTTTGGGAGGTGCCATCTTGGCATGGCCAAGCTCAAAGGGGTCGAGGGTGGCATTGGTGATCGCCTACGGCCACATCACCCTGAACACGCCCGATCTCGTCTGATCTCGGAAGCTAAGCAGGGTCGGGCCTGGTTAGTACCTGGATGGGAGACCGCCTGGGAATACCAGGTGCTGTAGGCTTTTGCTTTTCCTTTGGCATTCTTTTTTCTTTTTGGGAGGTGCCATCTTGGCATGGCCAAGCTCAAAGGGGTCGAGGGTGGCATTGGTGATCGCCTACGGCCTCATCACCCTGAACACGCCCGATCTCGTCTGATCTCGGAAGCTAAGCAGGGTCGGGCCTGGTTAGTACCTGGATGGGAGACCGCCTGGGAATACCAGGTGCTGTAGGCTTTTGCTTTTCCTTTGGCATTCTTTTTTCTTTTTGGGAGGTGCCATCTTGGCATGGCCAAGCTCAAAGGGGTCGAGGGTGGCATTGGTGATCGCCTACGGCCACATCACCCTGAACACGCCCGATCTCGTCTGATCTCGGAAGCTAAGCAGGGTCGGGCCTGGTTAGTACCTGGATGGGAGACCGCCTGGGAATACCAGGTGCTGTAGGCTTTTGCTTTTCCTTTGGCATTCTTTTTTCTTTTTGGGAGGTGCCATCTTGGCATGGCCAAGCTCAAAGGGGTCGAGGGTGGCATTGGTGATCGCCTACGGCCACATCACCCTGAACACGCCCGATCTCGTCTGATCTCGGAAGCTAAGCAGGGTCGGGCCTGGTTAGTACCTGGATGGGAGACCGCCTGGGAATACCAGGTGCTGTAGGCTTTTGCTTTTCCTTTGGCATTCTTTTTTCTTTTTGGGAGGTGCCATCTTGGCATGGCCAAGCTCAAAGGGGTCGAGGGTGGCATTGGTGACCGCCTACGGCCACATCACCCTGAACACGCCCGATCTCGTCTGATCTCGGAAGCTAAGCAGGGTCGGGCCTGGTTAGTACCTGGATGGGAGACCGCCTGGGAATACCAGGTGCTGTAGGCTTTTGCTTTTCCTTTGGCATTCTTTTTTCTTTTTGGGAGGTGCCATCTTGGCATGGCCAAGCTCAAAGGGGTCGAGGGTGGCATTGGTGATCGCCTACGGCCACATCACCCTGAACACGCCCGATCTCGTCTGATCTCGGAAGCTAAGCAGGGTCGGGCCTGGTTAGTACCTGGATGGGAGACCGCCTGGGAATACCAGGTGCTGTAGGCTTTTGCTTTTCCTTTGGCATTCTTTTTTCTTTTTGGGAGGTGCCATCTTGGCATGGCCAAGCTCAAAGGGGTCGAGGGTGGCATTGGTGATCGCCTACGGCCACATCACCCTGAACACGCCCGATCTCGTCTGATCTCGGAAGCTAAGCAGGGTCGGGCCTGGTTAGTACCTGGATGGGAGACCGCCTGGGAATACCAGGTGCTGTAGGCTTTTGCTTTTCCTTTGGCATTCTTTTTTCTTTTTGGGAGGTGCCATCTTGGCATGGCCAAGCTCAAAGGGGTCGAGGGTGGCATTGGTGATCGCCTACGGCCACATCACCCTGAACACGCCCGATCTCGTCTGATCTCGGAAGCTAAGCAGGGTCGGGCCTGGTTAGTACCTGGATGGGAGACCGCCTGGGAATACCAGGTGCTGTAGGCTTTTGCTTTTCCTTTGGCATTCTTTTTTCTTTTTGGGAGGTGCCATCTTGGCATGGCCAAGCTCAAAGGGGTCGAGGGTGGCATTGGTGATCGCCTACGGCCACATCACCCTGAACACGCCCGATCTCGTCTGATCTCGGAAGCTAAGCAGGGTCGGGCCTGGTTAGTACCTGGATGGGAGACCGCCTGGGAATACCAGGTGCTGTAGGCTTTTGCTTTTCCTTTGGCATTCTTTTTTCTTTTTGGGAGGTGCCATCTTGGCATGGCCAAGCTCAAAGGGGTCGAGGGTGGCATTGGTGATCGCCTACGGCCACATCACCCTGAACACGCCCGATCTCGTCTGATCTCGGAAGCTAAGCAGGGTCGGGCCTGGTTAGTACCTGGATGGGAGACCGCCTGGGAATACCAGGTGCTGTAGGCTTTTGCTTTTCCTTTGGCATTCTTTTTTCTTTTTGGGAGGTGCCATCTTGGCATGGCCAAGCTCAAAGGGGTCGAGGGTGGCATTGGTGATCGCCTACGGCCACATCACCCTGAACACGCCCGATCTCGTCTGATCTCGGAAGCTAAGCAGGTCGGGCCTGGTTAGTACCTGGATGGGAGACCGCCTGGGAATACCAGGTGCTGTAGGCTTTTGCTTTTCCTTTGGCATTCTTTTTTCTTTTTGGGAGGTGCCATCTTGGCATGGCCAAGCTCAAAGGGGTCGAGGGTGGCATTGAGGTGATCGCCTACGGCCACATCACCCTGAACACGCCCGATCTCGTCTGATCTCGGAAGCTAAGCAGGGTCGGGCCTGGTTAGTACCTGGATGGGAGACCGCCTGGGAATACCAGGTGCTGTAGGCTTTTGCTTTTCCTTTGGCATTCTTTTTTCTTTTTGGGAGGTGCCATCTTGGCATGGCCAAGCTCAAAGGGGTCGAGGGTGGCATTGGTGATCGCCTACGGCCACATCACCCTGAACACGCCCGATCTCGTCTGATCTCGGAAGCTAAGCAGGGTCGGGCCTGGTTAGTACCTGGATGGGAGACCGCCTGGGAATACCAGGTGCTGTAGGCTTTTGCTTTTCCTTTGGCATTCTTTTTTCTTTTTGGGAGGTGCCATCTTGGCATGGCCAAGCTCAAAGGGGTCGAGGGTGGCATTGGTGATCGCCTACGGCCACATCACCCTGAACACGCCCGATCTCGTCTGATCTCGGAAGCTAAGCAGGGTCGGGCCTGGTTAGTACCTGGATGGGAGACCGCCTGGGAATACCAGGTGCTGTAGGCTTTTGCTTTTCCTTTGGCATTCTTTTTTCTTTTTGGGAGGTGCCATCTTGGCATGGCCAAGCTCAAAGGGGTCGAGGGTGGCATTGGTGATCGCCTACGGCCACATCACCCTGAACACGCCCGATCTCGTCTGATCTCGGAATCTAAGCAGGGTCGGGCCTGGTTAGTACCTGGATGGGAGACCGCCTGGGAATACCAGGTGCTGTAGGCTTTTGCTTTTCCTTTGGCATTCTTTTTTCTTTTTGGGAGGTGCCATCTTGGCATGGCCAAGCTCAAAGGGGTCGAGGGTGGCATTGGTGATCGCCTACGGCCACATCACCCTGAACACGCCCGATCTCGTCTGATCTCGGAAGCTAAGCAGGGTCGGGCCTGGTTAGTACCTGGATGGGAGACCGCCTGGGAATACCAGGTGCTGTAGGCTTTTGCTTTTCCTTTGGCATTCTTTTTTCTTTTTGGGAGGTGCCATCTTGGCATGGCCAAGCTCAAAGGGGTCGAGGGTGGCATTGGTGATCGCCTACGGCCACATCACCCTGAACACGCCCGATCTCGTCTGATCTCGGAAGCTAAGCAGGGTCGGGCCTGGTTAGTACCTGGATGGGAGACCGCCTGGGAATACCAGGTGCTGTAGGCTTTTGCTTTTCCTTTGGCATTCTTTTTTCTTTTTGGGAGGTGCCATCTTGGCATGGCCAAGCTCAAAGGGGTCGAGGGTGGCATTGGTGATCGCCTACGGCCACATCACCCTGAACACGCCCGATCTCGTCGGATCTCGGAAGCTAAGCAGGGTCGGGCCTGGTTAGTACCTGGATGGGAGACCGCCTGGGAATACCAGGTGCTGTAGGCTTTTGCTTTTCCTTTGGCATTCTTTTTTCTTTTTGGGAGGTGCCATCTTGGCATGGCCAAGCTCAAAGGGGTCGAGGGTGGCATTGGTGATCGCCTACGGCCACATCACCCTGAACACGCCCGATCTCGTCTGATCTCGGAAGCTAAGCAGGGTCGGGCCTGGTTAGTACCTGGATGGGAGACCGCCTGGGAATACCAGGTGCTGTAGGCTTTTGCTTTTCCTTTGGCATTCTTTTTTCTTTTTGGGAGGTGCCATCTTGGCATGGCCAAGCTCAAAGGGGTCGAGGGTGGCATTGGTGATCGCCTACGGCCACATCACCCTGAACACGCCCGATCTCGTCGGATCTCGGAAGCTAAGCAGGGTCGGGCCTGGTTAGTACCTGGATGGGAGACCGCCTGGGAATACCAGGTGCTGTAGGCTTTTGCTTTTCCTTTGGCATTCTTTTTTCTTTTTGGGAGGTGCCATCTTGGCATGGCCAAGCTCAAAGGGGTCGAGGGTGGCATTGGTGATCGCCTACGGCCACATCACCCTGAACACGCCCGATCTCGTCTGATCTCGGAAGCTAAGCAGGGTCGGGCCTGGTTAGTACCTGGATGGGAGACCGCCTGGGAATACCAGGTGCTGTAGGCTTTTGCTTTTCCTTTGGCATTCTTTTTTCTTTTTGGGAGGTGCCATCTTGGCATGGCCAAGCTCAAAGGGGTCGAGGGTGGCATTGGTGATCGCCTACGGCCACATCACCCTGAACACGCCCGATCTCGTCTGATCTCGGAAGCTAAGCAGGGTCGGGCCTGGTTAGTACCTGGATGGGAGACCGCCTGGGAATACCAGGTGCTGTAGGCTTTTGCTTTTCCTTTGGCATTCTTTTTTCTTTTTGGGAGGTGCCATCTTGGCATGGCCAAGCTCAAAGGGGTCGAGGGTGGCATTGGTGATCGCCTACGGCCACATCACCCTGAACACGCCCGATCTCGTCTGATCTCGGAAGCTAAGCAGGGTCGGGCCTGGTTAGTACCTGGATGGGAGACCGCCTGGGAATACCAGGTGCTGTAGGCTTTTGCTTTTCCTTTGGCATTCTTTTTTCTTTTTGGGAGGTGCCATCTTGGCATGGCCAAGCTCAAAGGGGTCGAGGGTGGCATTGGTGATCGCCTACGGCCACATCACCCTGAACACGCCCGATCTCGTCTGATCTCGGAAGCTAAGCAGGGTCGGGCCTGGTTAGTACCTGGATGGGAGACCGCCTGGGAATACCAGGTGCTGTAGGCTTTTGCTTTTCCTTTGGCATTCTTTTTTCTTTTTGGGAGGTGCCATCTTGGCATGGCCAAGCTCAAAGGGGTCGAGGGTGGCATTGGTGATCGCCTACGGCCACATCACCCTGAACACGCCCGATCTCGTCTGATCTCGGAAGCTAAGCAGGGTCGGGCCTGGTTAGTACCTGGATGGGAGACCGCCTGGGAATACCAGGTGCTGTAGGCTTTTGCTTTTCCTTTGGCATTCTTTTTTCTTTTTGGGAGGTGCCATCTTGGCATGGCCAAGCTCAAAGGGGTCGAGGGTGGCATTGGTGATCGCCTACGGCCACATCACCCTGAACACGCCCGATCTCGTCTGATCTCGGAAGCTAAGCAGGGTCGGGCCTGGTTAGTACCTGGATGGGAGACCGCCTGGGAATACCAGGTGCTGTAGGCTTTTGCTTTTCCTTTGGCATTCTTTTTTCTTTTTGGGAGGTGCCATCTTGGCATGGCCAAGCTCAAAGGGGTCGAGGGTGGCATTGGTGATCGCCTACGGCCACATCACCCTGAACACGCCCGATCTCGTCTGATCTCGGAAGCTAAGCAGGGTCGGGCCTGGTTAGTACCTGGATGGGAGACCGCCTGGGAATACCAGGTGCTGTAGGCTTTTGCTTTTCCTTTGGCATTCTTTTTTCTTTTTGGGAGGTGCCATCTTGGCATGGCCAAGCTCAAAGGGGTCGAGGGTGGCATTGGTGATCGCCTACGGCCACATCACCCTGAACACGCCCGATCTCGTCTGATCTCGGAAGCTAAGCAGGGTCGGGCCTGGTTAGTACCTGGATGGGAGACCGCCTGGGAATACCAGGTGCTGTAGGCTTTTGCTTTTCCTTTGGCATTCTTTTTTCTTTTTGGGAGGTGCCATCTTGGCATGGCCAAGCTCAAAGGGGTCGAGGGTGGCATTGGTGATCGCCTACGGCCACATCACCCTGAACACGCCCGATCTCGTCTGATCTCGGAAGCTAAGCAGGGTCGGGCCTGGTTAGTACCTGGATGGGAGACCGCCTGGGAATACCAGGTGCTGTAGGCTTTTGCTTTTCCTTTGGCATTCTTTTTTCTTTTTGGGAGGTGCCATCTTGGCATGGCCAAGCTCAAAGGGGTCGAGGGTGGCATTGGTGATCGCCTACGGCCACATCACCCTGAACACGCCCGATCTCGTCTGATCTCGGAAGCTAAGCAGGGTCGGGCCTGGTTAGTACCTGGATGGGAGACCGCCTGGGAATACCAGGTGCTGTAGGCTTTTGCTTTTCCTTTGGCATTCTTTTTTCTTTTTGGGAGGTGCCATCTTGGCATGGCCAAGCTCAAAGGGGTCGAGGGTGGCATTGGTGATCGCCTACGGCCACATCACCCTGAACACGCCCGATCTCGTCTGATCTCGGAAGCTAAGCAGGGTCGGGCCTGGTTAGTACCTGGATGGGAGACCGCCTGGGAATACCAGGTGCTGTAGGCTTTTGCTTTTCCTTTGGCATTCTTTTTTCTTTTTGGGAGGTGCCATCTTGGCATGGCCAAGCTCAAAGGGGTCGAGGGTGGCATTGGTGATCGCCTACGGCCACATCACCCTGAACACGCCCGATCTCGTCTGATCTCGGAAGCTAAGCAGGGTCGGGCCTGGTTAGTACCTGGATGGGAGACCGCCTGGGAATACCAGGTGCTGTAGGCTTTTGCTTTTCCTTTGGCATTCTTTTTTCTTTTTGGGAGGTGCCATCTTGGCATGGCCAAGCTCAAAGGGGTCGAGGGTGGCATTGGTGATCGCCTACGGCCACATCACCCTGAACACGCCCGATCTCGTCTGATCTCGGAAGCTAAGCAGGGTCGGGCCTGGTTAGTACCTGGATGGGAGACCGCCTGGGAATACCAGGTGCTGTAGGCTTTTGCTTTTCCTTTGGCATTCTTTTTTCTTTTTGGGAGGTGCCATCTTGGCATGGCCAAGCTCAAAGGGGTCGAGGGTGGCATTGGTGATCGCCTACGGCCACATCACCCTGAACACGCCCGATCTCGTCTGATCTCGGAAGCTAAGCAGGGTCGGGCCTGGTTAGTACCTGGATGGGAGACCGCCTGGGAATACCAGGTGCTGTAGGCTTTTGCTTTTCCTTTGGCATTCTTTTTTCTTTTTGGGAGGTGCCATCTTGGCATGGCCAAGCTCAAAGGGGTCGAGGGTGGCATTGGTGATCGCCTACGGCCACATCACCCTGAACACGCCCGATCTCGTCTGATCTCGGAAGCTAAGCAGGGTCGGGCCTGGTTAGTACCTGGATGGGAGACCGCCTGGGAATACCAGGTGCTGTAGGCTTTTGCTTTTCCTTTGGCATTCTTTTTTCTTTTTGGGAGGTGCCATCTTGGCATGGCCAAGCTCAAAGGGGTCGAGGGTGGCATTGGTGATCGCCTACGGCCACATCACCCTGAACACGCCCGATCTCGTCTGATCTCGGAAGCTAAGCAGGGTCGGGCCTGGTTAGTACCTGGATGGGAGACCGCCTGGGAATACCAGGTGCTGTAGGCTTTTGCTTTTCCTTTGGCATTCTTTTTTCTTTTTGGGAGGTGCCATCTTGGCATGGCCAAGCTCAAAGGGGTCGAGGGTGGCATTGGTGATCGCCTACGGCCACATCACCCTGAACACGCCCGATCTCGTCTGATCTCGGAAGCTAAGCAGGGTCGGGCCTGGTTAGTACCTGGATGGGAGACCGCCTGGGAATACCAGGTGCTGTAGGCTTTTGCTTTTCCTTTGGCATTCTTTTTTCTTTTTGGGAGGTGCCATCTTGGCATGGCCAAGCTCAAAGGGGTCGAGGGTGGCATTGGTGATCGCCTACGGCCACATCACCCTGAACACGCCCGATCTCGTCTGATCTCGGAAGCTAAGCAGGGTCGGGCCTGGTTAGTACCTGGATGGGAGACCGCCTGGGAATACCAGGTGCTGTAGGCTTTTGCTTTTCCTTTGGCATTCTTTTTTCTTTTTGGGAGGTGCCATCTTGGCATGGCCAAGCTCAAAGGGGTCGAGGGTGGCATTGGTGATCGCCTACGGCCACATCACCCTGAACACGCCCGATCTCGTCTGATCTCGGAAGCTAAGCAGGGTCGGGCCTGGTTAGTACCTGGATGGGAGACCGCCTGGGAATACCAGGTGCTGTAGGCTTTTGCTTTTCCTTTGGCATTCTTTTTTCTTTTTGGGAGGTGCCATCTTGGCATGGCCAAGCTCAAAGGGGTCGAGGGTGGCATTGGTGATCGCCTACGGCCACATCACCCTGAACACGCCCGATCTCGTCTGATCTCGGAAGCTAAGCAGGGTCGGGCCTGGTTAGTACCTGGATGGGAGACCGCCTGGGAATACCAGGTGCTGTAGGCTTTTGCTTTTCCTTTGGCATTCTTTTTTCTTTTTGGGAGGTGCCATCTTGGCATGGCCAAGCTCAAAGGGGTCGAGGGTGGCATTGGTGATCGCCTACGGCCACATCACCCTGAACACGCCCGATCTCGTCTGATCTCGGAAGCTAAGCAGGGTCGGGCCTGGTTAGTACCTGGATGGGAGACCGCCTGGGAATACCAGGTGCTGTAGGCTTTTGCTTTTCCTTTGGCATTCTTTTTTCTTTTTGGGAGGTGCCATCTTGGCATGGCCAAGCTCAAAGGGGTCGAGGGTGGCATTGGTGATCGCCTACGGCCACATCACCCTGAACACGCCCGATCTCGTCTGATCTCGGAAGCTAAGCAGGGTCGGGCCTGGTTAGTACCTGGATGGGAGACCGCCTGGGAATACCAGGTGCTGTAGGCTTTTGCTTTTCCTTTGGCATTCTTTTTTCTTTTTGGGAGGTGCCATCTTGGCATGGCCAAGCTCAAAGGGGTCGAGGGTGGCATTGGTGATCGCCTACGGCCACATCACCCTGAACACGCCCGATCTCGTCTGATCTCGGAAGCTAAGCAGGGTCGGGCCTGGTTAGTACCTGGATGGGAGACCGCCTGGGAATACCAGGTGCTGTAGGCTTTTGCTTTTCCTTTGGCATTCTTTTTTCTTTTTGGGAGGTGCCATCTTGGCATGGCCAAGCTCAAAGGGGTCGAGGGTGGCATTGGTGATCGCCTACGGCCACATCACCCTGAACACGCCCGATCTCGTCTGATCTCGGAAGCTAAGCAGGGTCGGGCCTGGTTAGTACCTGGATGGGAGACCGCCTGGGAATACCAGGTGCTGTAGGCTTTTGCTTTTCCTTTGGCATTCTTTTTTCTTTTTGGGAGGTGCCATCTTGGCATGGCCAAGCTCAAAGGGGTCGAGGGTGGCATTGGTGATCGCCTACGGCCACATCACCCTGAACACGCCCGATCTCGTCTGATCTCGGAAGCTAAGCAGGGTCGGGCCTGGTTAGTACCTGGATGGGAGACCGCCTGGGAATACCAGGTGCTGTAGGCTTTTGCTTTTCCTTTGGCATTCTTTTTTCTTTTTGGGAGGTGCCATCTTGGCATGGCCAAGCTCAAAGGGGTCGAGGGTGGCATTGGTGATCGCCTACGGCCACATCACCCTGAACACGCCCGATCTCGTCTGATCTCGGAAGCTAAGCAGGGTCGGGCCTGGTTAGTACCTGGATGGGAGACCGCCTGGGAATACCAGGTGCTGTAGGCTTTTGCTTTTCCTTTGGCATTCTTTTTTCTTTTTGGGAGGTGCCATCTTGGCATGGCCAAGCTCAAAGGGGTCGAGGGTGGCATTGGTGATCGCCTACGGCCACATCACCCTGAACACGCCCGATCTCGTCTGATCTCGGAAGCTAAGCAGGGTCGGGCCTGGTTAGTACCTGGATGGGAGACCGCCTGGGAATACCAGGTGCTGTAAGTTTTTGCTTTTCCTTTGGCATTCTTTTTTCTTTTTGGGAGGTGCCATCTTGGCATGGCCAAGCTCAAAGGGGTCGAGGGTGGCATTGGTGATCGCCTACGGCCACATCACCCTGAACACGCCCGATCTCGTCTGATCTCGGAAGCTAAGCAGGGTCGGGCCTGGTTAGTACCTGGATGGGAGACCGCCTGGGAATACCAGGTGCTGTAGGCTTTTGCTTTTCCTTTGGCATTCTTTTTTCTTTTTGGGAGGTGCCATCTTGGCATGGCCAAGCTCAAAGGGGTCGAGGGTGGCATTGGTGATCGCCTACGGCCACATCACCCTGAACACGCCCGATCTCGTCTGATCTCGGAAGCTAAGCAGGGTCGGGCCTGGTTAGTACCTGGATGGGAGACCGCCTGGGAATACCAGGTGCTGTAGGCTTTTGCTTTTCCTTTGGCATTCTTTTTTCTTTTTGGGAGGTGCCATCTTGGCATGGCCAAGCTCAAAGGGGTCGAGGGTGGCATTGGTGATCGCCTACGGCCACATCACCCTGAACACGCCCGATCTCGTCTGATCTCGGAAGCTAAGCAGGGTCGGGCCTGGTTAGTACCTGGATGGGAGACCGCCTGGGAATACCAGGTGCTGTAGGCTTTTGCTTTTCCTTTGGCATTCTTTTTTCTTTTTGGGAGGTGCCATCTTGGCATGGCCAAGCTCAAAGGGGTCGAGGGTGGCATTGGTGATCGCCTACGGCCACATCACCCTGAACACGCCCGATCTCGTCTGATCTCGGAAGCTAAGCAGGGTCGGGCCTGGTTAGTACCTGGATGGGAGACCGCCTGGGAATACCAGGTGCTGTAGGCTTTTGCTTTTCCTTTGGCATTCTTTTTTCTTTTTGGGAGGTGCCATCTTGGCATGGCCAAGCTCAAAGGGGTCGAGGGTGGCATTGGTGATCGCCTACGGCCACATCACCCTGAACACGCCCGATCTCGTCTGATCTCGGAAGCTAAGCAGGGTCGGGCCTGGTTAGTACCTGGATGGGAGACCGCCTGGGAATACCAGGTGCTGTAGGCTTTTGCTTTTCCTTTGGCATTCTTTTTTCTTTTTGGGAGGTGCCATCTTGGCATGGCCAAGCTCAAAGGGGTCGAGGGTGGCATTGGTGATCGCCTACGGCCACATCACCCTGAACACGCCCGATCTCGTCTGATCTCGGAAGCTAAGCAGGGTCGGGCCTGGTTAGTACCTGGATGGGAGACCGCCTGGGAATACCAGGTGCTGTAGGCTTTTGCTTTTCCTTTGGCATTCTTTTTTCTTTTTGGGAGGTGCCATCTTGGCATGGCCAAGCTCAAAGGGGTCGAGGGTGGCATTGGTGATCGCCTACGGCCACATCACCCTGAACACGCCCGATCTCGTCTGATCTCGGAAGCTAAGCAGGGTCGGGCCTGGTTAGTACCTGGATGGGAGACCGCCTGGGAATACCAGGTGCTGTAGGCTTTTGCTTTTCCTTTGGCATTCTTTTTTCTTTTTGGGAGGTGCCATCTTGGCATGGCCAAGCTCAAAGGGGTCGAGGGTGGCATTGGTGATCGCCTACGGCCACATCACCCTGAACACGCCCGATCTCGTCTGATCTCGGAAGCTAAGCAGGGTCGGGCCTGGTTAGTACCTGGATGGGAGACCGCCTGGGAATACCAGGTGCTGTAGGCTTTTGCTTTTCCTTTGGCATTCTTTTTTCTTTTTGGGAGGTGCCATCTTGGCATGGCCAAGCTCAAAGGGGTCGAGGGTGGCATTGGTGATCGCCTACGGCCACATCACCCTGAACACGCCCGATCTCGTCTGATCTCGGAAGCTAAGCAGGGTCGGGCCTGGTTAGTACCTGGATGGGAGACCGCCTGGGAATACCAGGTGCTGTAGGCTTTTGCTTTTCCTTTGGCATTCTTTTTTCTTTTTGGGAGGTGCCATCTTGGCATGGCCAAGCTCAAAGGGGTCGAGGGTGGCATTGGTGATCGCCTACGGCCACATCACCCTGAACACGCCCGATCTCGTCTGATCTCGGAAGCTAAGCAGGGTCGGGCCTGGTTAGTACCTGGATGGGAGACCGCCTGGGAATACCAGGTGCTGTAGGCTTTTGCTTTTCCTTTGGCATTCTTTTTTCTTTTTGGGAGGTGCCATCTTGGCATGGCCAAGCTCAAAGGGGTCGAGGGTGGCATTGGTGATCGCCTACGGCCACATCACCCTGAACACGCCCGATCTCGTCTGATCTCGGAAGCTAAGCAGGGTCGGGCCTGGTTAGTACCTGGATGGGAGACCGCCTGGGAATACCAGGTGCTGTAGGCTTTTGCTTTTCCTTTGGCATTCTTTTTTCTTTTTGGGAGGTGCCATCTTGGCATGGCCAAGCTCAAAGGGGTCGAGGGTGGCATTGGTGATCGCCTACGGCCACATCACCCTGAACACGCCCGATCTCGTCTGATCTCGGAAGCTAAGCAGGGTCGGGCCTGGTTAGTACCTGGATGGGAGACCGCCTGGGAATACCAGGTGCTGTAGGCTTTTGCTTTTCCTTTGGCATTCTTTTTTCTTTTTGGGAGGTGCCATCTTGGCATGGCCAAGCTCAAAGGGGTCGAGGGTGGCATTGGTGATCGCCTACGGCCACATCACCCTGAACACGCCCGATCTCGTCTGATCTCGGAAGCTAAGCAGGGTCGGGCCTGGTTAGTACCTGGATGGGAGACCGCCTGGGAATACCAGGTGCTGTAGGCTTTTGCTTTTCCTTTGGCATTCTTTTTTCTTTTTGGGAGGTGCCATCTTGGCATGGCCAAGCTCAAAGGGGTCGAGGGTGGCATTGGTGATCGCCTACGGCCACATCACCCTGAACACGCCCGATCTCGTCTGATCTCGGAAGCTAAGCAGGGTCGGGCCTGGTTAGTACCTGGATGGGAGACCGCCTGGGAATACCAGGTGCTGTAGGCTTTTGCTTTTCCTTTGGCATTCTTTTTTCTTTTTGGGAGGTGCCATCTTGGCATGGCCAAGCTCAAAGGGGTCGAGGGTGGCATTGGTGATCGCCTACGGCCACATCACCCTGAACACGCCCGATCTCGTCTGATCTCGGAAGCTAAGCAGGGTCGGGCCTGGTTAGTACCTGGATGGGAGACCGCCTGGGAATACCAGGTGCTGTAGGCTTTTGCTTTTCCTTTGGCATTCTTTTTTCTTTTTGGGAGGTGCCATCTTGGCATGGCCAAGCTCAAAGGGGTCGAGGGTGGCATTGGTGATCGCCTACGGCCACATCACCCTGAACACGCCCGATCTCGTCTGATCTCGGAAGCTAAGCAGGGTCGGGCCTGGTTAGTACCTGGATGGGAGACCGCCTGGGAATACCAGGTGCTGTAGGCTTTTGCTTTTCCTTTGGCATTCTTTTTTCTTTTTGGGAGGTGCCATCTTGGCATGGCCAAGCTCAAAGGGGTCGAGGGTGGCATTGGTGATCGCCTACGGCCACATCACCCTGAACACGCCCGATCTCGTCTGATCTCGGAAGCTAAGCAGGGTCGGGCCTGGTTAGTACCTGGATGGGAGACCGCCTGGGAATACCAGGTGCTGTAGGCTTTTGCTTTTCCTTTGGCATTCTTTTTTCTTTTTGGGAGGTGCCATCTTGGCATGGCCAAGCTCAAAGGGGTCGAGGGTGGCATTGGTGATCGCCTACGGCCACATCACCCTGAACACGCCCGATCTCGTCTGATCTCGGAAGCTAAGCAGGGTCGGGCCTGGTTAGTACCTGGATGGGAGACCGCCTGGGAATACCAGGTGCTGTAGGCTTTTGCTTTTCCTTTGGCATTCTTTTTTCTTTTTGGGAGGTGCCATCTTGGCATGGCCAAGCTCAAAGGGGTCGAGGGTGGCATTGGTGATCGCCTACGGCCACATCACCCTGAACACGCCCGATCTCGTCTGATCTCGGAAGCTAAGCAGGGTCGGGCCTGGTTAGTACCTGGATGGGAGACCGCCTGGGAATACCAGGTGCTGTAGGCTTTTGCTTTTCCTTTGGCATTCTTTTTTCTTTTTGGGAGGTGCCATCTTGGCATGGCCAAGCTCAAAGGGGTCGAGGGTGGCATTGGTGATCGCCTACGGCCACATCACCCTGAACACGCCCGATCTCGTCTGATCTCGGAAGCTAAGCAGGGTCGGGCCTGGTTAGTACCTGGATGGGAGACCGCCTGGGAATACCAGGTGCTGTAGGCTTTTGCTTTTCCTTTGGCATTCTTTTTTCTTTTTGGGAGGTGCCATCTTGGCATGGCCAAGCTCAAAGGGGTCGAGGGTGGCATTGGTGATCGCCTACGGCCACATCACCCTGAACACGCCCGATCTCGTCTGATCTCGGAAGCTAAGCAGGGTCGGGCCTGGTTAGTACCTGGATGGGAGACCGCCTGGGAATACCAGGTGCTGTAGGCTTTTGCTTTTCCTTTGGCATTCTTTTTTCTTTTTGGGAGGTGCCATCTTGGCATGGCCAAGCTCAAAGGGGTCGAGGGTGGCATTGGTGATCGCCTACGGCCACATCACCCTGAACACGCCCGATCTCGTCTGATCTCGGAAGCTAAGCAGGGTTGGGCCTGGTTAGTACCTGGATGGGAGACCGCCTGGGAATACCAGGTGCTGTAGGCTTTTGCTTTTCCTTTGGCATTCTTTTTTCTTTTTGGGAGGTGCCATCTTGGCATGGCCAAGCTCAAAGGGGTCGAGGGTGGCATTGGTGATCGCCTACGGCCACATCACCCTGAACACGCCCGATCTCGTCTGATCTCGGAAGCTAAGCAGGGTCGGGCCTGGTTAGTACCTGGATGGGAGACCGCCTGGGAATACCAGGTGCTGTAGGCTTTTGCTTTTCCTTTGGCATTCTTTTTTCTTTTTGGGAGGTGCCATCTTGGCATGGCCAAGCTCAAAGGGGTCGAGGGTGGCATTGGTGATCGCCTACGGCCACATCACCCTGAACACGCCCGATCTCGTCTGATCTCGGAAGCTAAGCAGGGTCGGGCCTGGTTAGTACCTGGATGGGAGACCGCCTGGGAATACCAGGTGCTGTAGGCTTTTGCTTTTCCTTTGGCATTCTTTTTTCTTTTTGGGAGGTGCCATCTTGGCATGGCCAAGCTCAAAGGGGTCGAGGGTGGCATTGGTGATCGCCTACGGCCACATCACCCTGAACACGCCCGATCTCGTCTGATCTCGGAAGCTAAGCAGGGTCGGGCCTGGTTAGTACCTGGATGGGAGACCGCCTGGGAATACCAGGTGCTGTAGGCTTTTGCTTTTCCTTTGGCATTCTTTTTTCTTTTTGGGAGGTGCCATCTTGGCATGGCCAAGCTCAAAGGGGTCGAGGGTGGCATTGGTGATCGCCTACGGCCACATCACCCTGAACACGCCCGATCTCGTCTGATCTCGGAAGCTAAGCAGGGTCGGGCCTGGTTAGTACCTGGATGGGAGACCGCCTGGGAATACCAGGTGCTGTAGGCTTTTGCTTTTCCTTTGGCATTCTTTTTTCTTTTTGGGAGGTGCCATCTTGGCATGGCCAAGCTCAAAGGGGTCGAGGGTGGCATTGGTGATCGCCTACGGCCACATCACCCTGAACACGCCCGATCTCGTCTGATCTCGGAAGCTAAGCAGGGTCGGGCCTGGTTAGTACCTGGATGGGAGACCGCCTGTGAATACCAGGTGCTGTAGGCTTTTGCTTTTCCTTTGGCATTCTTTTTTCTTTTTGGGAGGTGCCATCTTGGCATGGCCAAGCTCAAAGGGGTCGAGGGTGGCATTGGTGATCGCCTACGGCCACATCACCCTGAACACGCCCGATCTCGTCTGATCTCGGAAGCTAAGCAGGGTCGGGCCTGGTTAGTACCTGGATGGGAGACCGCCTGGGAATACCAGGTGCTGTAGGCTTTTGCTTTTCCTTTGGCATTCTTTTTTCTTTTTGGGAGGTGCCATCTTGGCATGGCCAAGCTCAAAGGGGTCGAGGGTGGCATTGGTGATCGCCTACGGCCACATCACCCTGAACACGCCCGATCTCGTCTGATCTCGGAAGCTAAGCAGGGTCGGGCCTGGTTAGTACCTGGATGGGAGACCGCCTGGGAATACCAGGTGCTGTAGGCTTTTGCTTTTCCTTTGGCATTCTTTTTTCTTTTTGGGAGGTGCCATCTTGGCATGGCCAAGCTCAAAGGGGTCGAGGGTGGCATTGGTGATCGCCTACGGCCACATCACCCTGAACACGCCCGATCTCGTCTGATCTCGGAAGCTAAGCAGGGTCGGGCCTGGTTAGTACCTGGATGGGAGACCGCCTGGGAATACCAGGTGCTGTAGGCTTTTGCTTT
>NW_028119413.1:17500-34081 GCF_965119305.1 Pelophylax lessonae | reverse complement strand
TTGGTGTTTGGGTTACAAGGAGGGTTGGCTTTAGCGTTACATGGAGGGTTGGTGTTGGAGTTAAAGGTGAGGGTTAGTTTTGGGGTTACAGAGGGGTCGGTGTTGAAGGTAAAGGGAGATTTGGTTTTGGGGTTACAGGGGGGGGGTTGGTGCTGGGGTTCATGGGAAGGTTAGTGTGAGGATTTCAGGAAATGTTAGTGTTGGGTTTAAATAATTGGTTAATCTTAGGTTTACATGATGGGTTGGTGTTGGGGTTAAAGGCAGATTTGATATTGGGGTTACAGGAAGGGTTGGTGTTGTGGTTAAAGGCAGGTACGGTGTTGGGGTTACAGGGAGAGTTGGTGTTGGGGTTAAAGGCAGATTTGGTGTTGGGGTTACAGGAAGGGTTGGTGATGGGGGTTAAAATAAAAGTTTGGTGTTAGGGCTAGAAGGAGGGTATGTGTTAGAGTTAAAGGGAGGATTATTGTTAAGGTTAAAGGAAGGGTTGGTAGTGGGGTTACAAGGGAGAATTAGTGTTGGGTTTATAAGAGAAACTAGTGTTGGAGTTACAGGGAGAGGGAACAAAGTGGTAGCACAGAGCTGTCAGTACTGGTAGAGGACAACTTGAAGGTAAGTCTGCCACTTGGATATAAGTATGCAATGATGTGCATACAGTACTTGCACCTTATGTCAACAGCTGCCAAGCCCTTATACCTTTCAGCTTTGCTTTAAAGGATAAGTTTGCCTTTTGTAACATGTTACATGTTATACCCATATTCAGATGCACCAGCCTCTGCTCCCCCTGAGTCCCCATTTTGACAGTGCGCGAGGGATCTTCTCCCCCCGCGCGCTGTCAAATTCTTAAAAAAAAAAACCTCTCCGCTCACCCAGCCGCGTCATTTATTCGCAGTGTTCTGTGAATGTGAAAACTACATATCGGAGGTACATGCACACAGATACGCAGACAGTCTGTAGGAGCGTGGCATTACACGCATGATCTGCTGATCATGGGTTCAATGTTTTACAGGCTCCTAACAAAAAGGGGTTTTGCGCAGTGGTTTTGCACAGAGCAGCCTGGATCCTCCTCTTCTCCAGTCCCACGTTGGCTCCTCCCTCCTGCTGGGTTAGGGTGACCAGATGTCCCCAGTTTTCGGGGACAGTCCCGGACTGAGGGCACTGTTCCTGGAGAAAGTCTGTCCCTGGATTTGTCCCCAGATTGCAGGGACTGCGCTAGGTTCAGGGCCGATCCTGGGTGGGTGCTGAGGCAGAGGGAGGCCCCGAAGCCAGTGGCATACCAAAGGGGGCAGTCCCCCCCGGTTACCACACACGGGGGGGGGGTGCCAGGCCAGCATTACCCGGTGTGTCAACTTTAATTTAAATTCACGGGGCGCCCACCATCACACAAAGTCCTGCTTTCTGGTTTGGCTTCTTTGATAGACAGCACACTTGTCCAATAAATTATAGGTAGGAGCCGATCCAGAAGGTGTGATGGCAGGCGCCGGGCAATTTGAAATTACAGCTGACACAGCGGGCGACGCCGGCCTGTGTAATGATCCGGCCGGCTCTCCTCTTCTCTCTGATCCCCTGCACTGGTGAGGCTGCATTGGATGGGCACTGGTCAGGCTGCATTGCTGGGCACTGGTCAGGCTGCATTGATGGGCACTGGTCAGGGTGCATTGGATAAGCACTGGCCAGGCCACATTGCTAGGCACTGGTCAGGCTGCATTAGATGGGCCTTGGTAAGGCTGCATAGATGGGCACTGGACTGGCTGCATAGATGAGCAGTGGGCACTGGTCAGGCTGCATAGATTGGCACTGGTCAGGCTGCATTGGATGGGCACTGGTCAAGCTGCATTTTTAGGTACTGGTCAGTCTGCATAGATGGGCACTGGTGAGGCTGCATTGCTGGGCACTCGTCAGGCTGCATTGCTGGGCACTGGTCAGGCTGCATTGGATGGGCATTGGTTAGACGGCATTGTTGGGCACTGATTAGGCTGCATAGATGGGCACTGGTCAGGCTGCATTGGATGGGCACTGGTCAGGCTGAATTGCTAGGCACTGGTGAGGCTGCATTAGATGGGCACTGGTCAGGCTGCATTGCTGGGCACTGGTCAGGCTGCATTGCTGGGCACTGGTCAGGCTGCATAGATGGGCACTGTTCAGGTTGCATAGATGGGCAGTGGTCAGGCTGCATCTCATGATGGGCACTGGTGAGGCTGCATTGCTGGGCACTGGTCAGGCTGCATTGCTGGGCACTGGTCAGGCTGCATTGGATGGGCAGTGGTCAGGCTGCATTGGATGGGCACTGGCCAGGCTGCATTGCTGGGCACTGGTCAGGCTGCATTGCTGGGCACTGGTCAGACTGCATAGATGGGCACTGGTCAGACTGCATAGATGGGCACTGGTCAGGCTGCATTGGATGGGCACTGGTCAGGCTGCATATATAATTTGAGAAAAATATGCTTATAAAATAATTTACCAATCAATTATCAATTTGCCAATGAAAAAAAAAATATGTCCCCGGACTTCATTTAAAAAATCTGGTCACCTTATGCTGGGTGCCTCCACAGCAAGCAGCTTGCTCTGGGGGCACCCAAGCAGGCGTGCTCCTGACACGCAGCTCTATGTGTCTATTCACACACAGAGCCTCCGCTCGGCCCAGCCCCCTCCGTCCCCTAATTGGCTCACTGGCTGTGATTGACAGCAGCGGGAGCAAAAACCAATCAGGAGTGAAAGTCCCTGAAGAGGTAAAGCTTTCGTGGACATCATTGTTTCAAGAGGGGGTTCAGGTAAGTATTATGGGGGCTGCTGCTCACAGAAGGTTTTTTACCTTCATGCATAGAATGCATGAAGATAACAAAACCTTGTGCGTTTACAGCCACTTTCATGAACACGTTTTCCATGCTGCTGAGGAAACCGAGCTTCCAACCTATCCACTAGAAAAGGGATGATCTCTCCAGATAATGCAGTCTAACAGGAGCGCCAATCAATTGCGGGATTAGGCACGAACCGTCCGGATCAACCTCACTCCGGCATAAGCCACAAAGTGAATAGGGGCCAAAATGATCAAGTACGTAGGCACAGTTTATTAAACAAAGGTAATGAACTTACATGTAAAAGGTATTCAAAAGCGCTTTGATTGGCAGGATCCGAAGATGCAGCCCCAGGAAGACGTCATTTGTGACGAAACGCATCGGGAAGGCGTGCTGACGTCACCTACGTACTACCCGGAAGTCGGGCGGCTGCATCTTCGGATCCTGCCGATCAAAGCGCTTTTGAATACCTTTTACATGTAAGTTCATTACCTTTGTTTAATAAACTGTGCCTACGTACTTGATCATTGTGGCCCCTATTCACTTTGTGGCTTATGCCGGAGTGAGGTTGATCCGGACGGGTTCGTGCCTAATCCAGCAATTGATTGGCGCTCCTGTTAGACTGCATCATCTGGAGAGATCATCCCTTTTCTAGTGGATCGGTTGGAAGCTCGCTTTCCATACATTGAGTTAGGCTCACTTTCACCTTAGTTGCGGTAAGCGCATAGTGTGATCTTCACCTGTCATCACGATTTGAAGCACGGTAGTGGACGAATCTTTGTCTTGGCTGTCTCCATACTATTGAGCCTGTTTACATCTGATTTGTGGTAAGCGCATAGCGCGGCACTTATGCTCATATAGAGTGAAGAGCTATCTATCACGGTGAAGGAATTCCTGTTTCTACATTTTGCACAATTTTATGGACTTTATTCACATATTATGTTGATGTATATTGATTATCATTATCATTTTTGATTGCTTTTTTCTAGCACTATCTTTATATTATTTGATTCACTATTTGACTGTTTATTCAATCTCATGCTTTCATTTTGCATGTCTCAAATTAGCGCAGTTATTTTTTTGGTATTCATTCATATCTGAAGCCTAGTAAATTGTGTATACTATGCTTCAGTTTGTGAATGAACAGGAAGCCACTCAGCACAAAGCACGTCCAATCCATTGCCTATCCAGTGCAGCTGAGGCTGCAAAGAAAGGCCTGTGTGTTTAAACTTTGGGGCGCACACCCTGATTCAACAAGCTGCACAAACCTATGAAGGGAGGGTTAAAAGGCCTGTCAGATTATTTTTCCCCATCTGTGCCAAACAGGAAGTGAGAGGAAATCCCTGCAAATTAAGGGAATTCCTTGAGGACCCCCAGGTCACCAGAACTAGTGTTCCCATTGGAAGATTTCCCCTCTATTACTTTTTTAGGGTCCAAAATTTCCTATACGTTCACTCTCAGTGATAAAGGTAAACAGGAAAATCGAGAGGGTGAATCTTCCTGAGTGCCGGTTCACACTCTTGAGAGTGCGGTGATCGCATGTAATATCGGAGCGCACTGCTCCTTCATTACATGCGATCGGATGTGCGGTGCGAATTCAGCCATACACTTTGTATGGCTAAATTCGCACTGCACCCGCACAAAAGACGCACATGACCCTTTTTTTTCAGCCGCATCAGGATCGGATCGCACAGTGGTTCACACTTGTGCGATCCGATCCTGTGCGAACTATCAGCACTGTGATATGAGATCAAACTGGGGGTGTCGTTAACATTTCATTGACACCCCCAGCGTATCGCATATGGCAGTGTGAACTGCCAGGGGTGCGTTTGCGATGCGGGAACAGGCTGCGAATTCGCAGCCTTCCCGCATCGCACAAGTGTGACCCGGGACTAAAGAGGACACAGACAGCAATAAAAACTGACAAGCGTTCTAATCCCTTTGCACTCTATCTAAAAAAAAAAAGTGTTTTGCCTTTAGTTATACTTTGACCATTGGTGAAAGTGTGGTAGTATAAAAACAAATAGCAGCGCAATTCCTCTGTGAATGCGTAATAAACCGTGTTAAAAATTATTATTAAAAAATCCCTCCAGTGTTAACATACATAACCTTATTGTAGAAAAACAGGTATAAAGCAAAACAGCTGAATATTATGTGTAAATATACCATAAAAATAAAGTGCAATAGTTAATGGTGGAAAAAAAAAATTACCTATTGCACTTTATTTTTATGGTATATTCACACATATATTTCACCTGTTTTGCTTTATACCTGTTTTTCTACAATAAGGTTATGTATGATTACATTTGAGGGATTTTTGAATAATAATTTTTAACACGATTTATTATGCATTCACAGAGGAATTGCGCTGCTATTAGTTTTTATACTATCACACTTTCACCATTGACCACCTCGAGTGGGTTGTAGCAGTAGCAGTCTCATTTATTTATTGATTTCTTTTTCTTACCTTTTTTGGCACGAGTGTTTTTTCACAATACTTTGACCATTCAATCATATGCCAACCAAAAACCCGAGGTTTTTTTTTTTTTTTCACTGTACCCAGTTCTCCACCATTTCATCCAGTTAAAGTCATTGACATCTGCCAGCCCCAATCAGCTTTTGTTCCCTATGTTTAGGTATATTTACATATGTAACAACTCTTCTCTGATGTTCACAGGCCAATTGTGATGAAATCAGCAGTCATTTGAATAGCAATCATTAGTTGATGTGTTTGGTTTCCTCTAACACTGGGACAGATTTGTCCTTTAACAGGATGTGAATTGGCCTAGTTGTAACATTAATTGCGATCTAATCTGAATCAGTGGCACTGTTATCTTTTACTTTCAGCGTTCCCATTAGGCAGCCTAATGTTCCCCATTCATTGTAACTTCCCATCAGCGGCAATACATAATAGCAGTAACACCTTCTAAATGATTACATCCAATCCATAATATTGCCTTCTGAAGGGCTGCTGCTGACAGATTGAATCACCTGCGCCTACAATTAGTTTCAGGTCCACTAATAGAATTTACATAGTAATAGAATGTATGGGTTTCCAGAGACCTGAGATGATTGCCAATAGTGATGAGCAAATTATGGTAAATCTGATTAGTTGTACATCGGCAGGATCTAGCCCACAGTCCATTTCCTGAAGACATATTTATTATAGTGACATAAACTGGTAACAGTGTTCTTTGGACTGCCAATCAGTTCACATCTATGCTGTAAATGCCCGCTAAAGCGTGTGTGTTGATGTGCATTACCACCATGCATGGCCTGCTCCATGTACTGTTCAGTGCGGCCCCATTCATTGTGGCACTGCCAGCTCATTGTATGGTCCAGTGCAGAGGCGTAACTAGAACCTTCAGGGCCCCGGTGCAAGAAACCATGAAGGGCCCCCTGGACCCCTGGCTGGGGCCCTTCCCTTCAAGCCTGGGGCTCTTCCCACTGATCCTGGGGCCCTTTACTCTCGTTGCGGGCCCTTTATTACGGTCCTGCAGCGGGACCCTTTCACAAGTTCTGCAGTGGGCCCCCTTCCTGCCATCTTGGGGCCTCCCCACGGTGGTGGAATGCCAGGGCCCGGTCACAAGTTTGACCTTTGCGATCCTGGAAGTTCACCCACTGGTGTCAGTAGTTTTTATTTTTTGGCATTTTAATTGTATTATTTTTTATCATTTTACTTTATTATTTTACAATGTCACTAACTATGACTCTGTCCATTCAGAAAACAAAGGAGCTGGTAAATTACACATTTAACGGCCCCTTCCTGGATCTCTATTCTG
Source organism: Pelophylax lessonae (assembly GCF_965119305.1). Taxonomy (NCBI): domain Eukaryota; kingdom Metazoa; phylum Chordata; class Amphibia; order Anura; family Ranidae; genus Pelophylax; species Pelophylax lessonae. The sequence goes on along the minus strand of NW_028119413.1, from coordinate 27,507 downwards.
ACACATCCCCTTCAGCATCCGCCAGGAGAGGGGAGGGAGGGGGGGGGGCCCAGGGGAGCACACAGGGGCCCAGAGACAGCAGAACACAAGTGAACTGGATAGGAGTGGTGGGGGCACAATACAGAGGAACCAATCTCCTCCAATTTCCTCCTGCAGCTACAGGAGGAAAACGGAGGACAGTGCTTTCTCTACATGCTGCCCCCGCTGCCCCTCCTATCCAGGTGTACATGGGAGCCACACAGGCCCCCTGGAGCATGGGGCCTGGTTGCAATTGCAACCCCTGCAACACCTGTAGTTACGCCCCTGGTCCAGTGATGGTGAACCTTGTCCCCCGGATGTTTTGGAACTACATTTCCCATGATGCTCATGCGCTCTGCAGTGTAGTTGAGAATCATGAGAAATGTAGTTCCAAAACATCTGGGGTGCCAAGGTTCGCCATTACTGGTATAGTCCAACACACAGCAACATATACCATGCATTGTGTTGCGTTGCCAAAAAGGGGGGATTTACATTAATTCTCCTGTTGTGGGGCACATTGAATTGACTACCTTAAAGTGGAAATGAAGCCTAACGCCAACTATTCTTAGTAATGTTCCATCCCCTCTCCTCCTACCTATAGTGGCTACCCTGTGTGAATAAGATCTGTAGTCTTACCTTTTTTTTAGTCCACTCCAGTCACCTGATCTCGTAGCTCCGATGCCAGAGAAAAAGAACGTACTGGACCCCGGACTTCAAACCGCAGCTGCCCATACACTATATTACTAAAAGTATTGGGACACCTGCCTGTACACACACACACATGAACTTTAATGGCATTCCAGTCTTAGTCCATAGGGTTCAATATTGAGTTGGCCCACTCTTTACAGATATAACAGCTTCAACTCTTGTAGGAAGGCTGTCCACAAGGTTTAGAAGTGTGTCTATGGGAATGTTTGTCCTTTCTTTGTGAGGTCAGGGACTGATGTTGGACTAGAAGGCCTGGCTCGCAGTCACCGCTCTAATTCATCCCAAAGGTGTTCTGTCGGGTTGAGGTCAGGACTCTGTGAAGGCCAGTCAAGTTCCTCCACCCCAAACTCGCTCATCCATGTCTTTATGAACCTTGCTTTGTGCACTGGTCCAAATAATTTGGTGGAGGGGGGATTATGGTGTAGGGGTTGTTTTTCAGGGGTCATCTGTATAGAGAGTGCATTGCCTACAATCAGTCAGACACAGTCCTGATTGGTGGACTTATACCAACTGAGAGGAACATTAAGACAGTAAGAACAGTAAGAAAACATGAAGCAGCACCTGCATATGTAATGAACAAATCTTCCTGCCCACAAGTACTGTAAATATACTGTATGTATGTAGTTATACACAACATTATCAAAAGTATTGTCAAACTCGCTCATCCATGTCTTTATGGACCTTGCTTTGTGCACCGGTCCAAATCATTTAGTGGAGGGGGATTATGGAGTTGGGTTGTTTTTCAGGGGTTGGGCTTGGCCCCTTAGTTCCAGTGAAGGGAACTCTCAAGGCGTCAGGGCGGAGGCACCAAGTCCAACCCTTCAGCTCCCGGGTTGGACTTGGTGCCTCCGCCCCATGGCAGCGTCATACCCATTGGTTTGACCTAATCATATGTAAGTGTGGATCTCCCCACATGGGCTATATACTTATTGAGTCCCCACACTTATTAGTCAGCACTGTGTACATTATTCCATACTGACATATATTTATTTCATAGATACATTCATGCATCATTACTCCTGATGAGTGGGCATTCGACCCATGAAACGCGTCGAGTTCAAAACACTATTATACATCTATGACAATTTATATGCTATTTTGGTATTGTTATCCTGCTATCATGCCTCATGTGAAATATAATGATGCCTGTGTGCTATATTGGTCATGTTTCTATGTATGTTATTTGGTCATATGATTTTATGCATGTTGTTTTATAATAAACTTTTATCATCTAAGTGACTTGTTCGTTCACCTCAATTAAAGTCCCACCAGGGCAAATGTTTTTCTGTTTTCTGTTCCAACATGGCTGCACACCAGTGCACAAAACAAGGTCCACAAAGACATGGATGTGAACGAGTTTGGACCTCGACATATGATGTCCTCCCAGAATAACAGTGCTTCCTCCCTGCTGTCATTTTACTATAGGCTGGGTGAGAAGGTGTTAAAAATTGCTTTTTTTTTTTTCTACCCGTGTACATCAGTCCTTAACCTACTGTGCACTGTACTGAGCAGTGGATCTCTTATGCTACAGGCTCTTAATTCTTTGTTCCCTACTTGCTTCTCACGGAAATGCCATGCTTTTCTGCCCTCTTAAGACTGGGGTAGTCTGGATAAACTGCAACCAAAAAACAAACACTAGCCTAGTGCATTATCATCAGAAATCCTTTATTAAATAAAAAAATGTAATATATACTCACCAACCAACATGAATACAAGCTTGTCAGAACAAATCCAGGTTCTGACCACCAAGACTTTACAGTGCATCCCATTGCACAGAGGGCACTATACAAGTCTAGAAGGGTAACGCATTTCGAGGGACTTGCCCTCTTCCTCAGTGCCTTCCAGACGTGTATCGGTTCTTTGCGCGATAGGATGTGCTGTAAAGTCTTGGCGGCCTGTACCAGGATTTGTTCTGACAAGCTTGTCTATATGTTGGTTTGTGGATATATGTTAGTTTTTTATTTTATTATTAAAGGATATCCGAGGATAATGCACTAGGCTGATGCGCCTTTTTTGACAGATATTCTAACCCTTTCCCCTTCTGTACAAAACTACTCTTGGGGATTAAAACAACTGAAAAATGAGATCTGTGACAAACAATTCGCTATTGTGGAGGAGTTGATGTACTGGATTCACCATTATATTCTCTGCGTAGGAAGCTGATGATTCAGCATCCCAGTTTTTGGTCGTCTCAACCTAATGCTGCAAATGAAAATTAAACAGAGACTCTGACTGCCAAAATTGCCAGTGCATGGCTGATGCAGGTCATGTGACCTGGAACTGGAGCATCAATCGGTCATCATTTACTCAACGCTACAAGTGAAAAAGAATATTGATTTGATACCATTAATGATTAAAAAAAAATAAATGAACATTTCAGGGAAATTTTTTAGAAATGAGATGCTACTAGTGAAGGCCAGGTTATGACAAGGGTAACTATGCTGAAAGGGAGTAGGGATACTATAGATACTGTTATCTTTTAAACAGAGGTCTCCAAACATTCTAAACAAAGGGGCACTTTACAGTCCTTCAAATTTGATGGGGGGCTGGACCGTGGCCAGTGGGAGTAAAAAATGTCCTGGTGTCAGTGGGAGTAAACAATACCCCATCTTTGGTATTACGTGGATGACTAGTGCCCCATTGTTGCTATCAGTGAGAGGATTAGAGCCACATCATTGGTATTAGTGGGAGGAATAATGCCCCATCATTGGTGTCAGTCGAAGGAATAGTGCCCCATCATTGGTATCAGTGGGAGGAGTAGAGCCACATCATTGGTATTAGTGGGAGGAATAATGCCCCATCTGTGGTCTCAGTGGAAGGAATAATGCCCCATCATTGGTGTCAGTGAGAGGAATAGTGCCCCTCTGTTGTTGTCAGTGGGAGGAAGAGTGTCCTATCATTGGTGTCAGTTGAAGGATTAGTGCCTTATCCTTGGTGTCAATGGGAGAAAGAGTGCCCCATCATTGGTATCAGTGGGAGCAATAATGCCACTCTGTTGTTGTCAGTGGGAGGAATAGTGTCCCTTCCTTGGTATTAGTTAGAGGAATAATGCCCCATTGTTGGTATTAGTGGGAGGAATAGTGCCCCATCCTTGGTGTCAGTGGGAGAAATGGTGCCCCATCATTGGTATCAGTGGGAGGAATAGTGCCCCATCATTGGTGTCAGTGGGGAGGAATAGTGCCCCATCATTGGTGTCAGTGGGAGGAATAGTGCCCCATCATTGGTGTCAGTGGGAGGAATAGTGCCTCATCGTTGATGTCAGTGGAAGGACTAGTACCCCATTATAGGTGTCAGTGGGAAGAAAAGTGCCCCATCATTGGTATCAGTGGGAGGAATAGTGCCTCATTGTTGGTATCACTGAGAGGAATAGTGCCCCATTATTAGTATCAGTGCAAGGAATAGAGTTCCATCATTGGTATCAGTGGAGTGAATAGTGCCCCATCATTGGTATCAGTGGAGGGAATAGTGCCCCATCATTGGTATCAGTGGGAGAAATAGAGTCCCATCATCGGTGTCAGTGGGAGGAAAAAGCGCCCCATCATTTGTATCAGTGGGAGGAACTATGCCCCCTTGTTGCTGACAGAGGGGAGGGGGGAAATGCCCCAAGGGCCAGATAAAAGCAAGCAAAGGGCCACATCTGGGCCTTGGGCTGAAATTTGGAGACCACTGTTTTAAAGGTAACCTGGAAACACAGAGGGGTAGATTTACTAAAGGCAAACAGACTGCGCACTTTGTAAATGTGTTTGCTTTTACCCAGAGTTTAGTGAATGGGTTGAAGCTCTGCTGATTTCCATCAGCTAATCATGTGCAAGCAAACCTGCATTTCTTTTTTTTTTATAATTTTCCTTGCACCTGATTGGATTTTCTTTACAAAGTGAAGCTTCACCATATTTATTAAGTTCTGAGGAAAATGAGTGCAACTGCACTTGCAAAGTGCACAGTCTATTTGCCTTTAGTAGAGGCTGCCATTGCTGAGCTCAAACAATATCACCTATATAAGTTGTACCCATTTATCTGAAGTCTTCTCTTCTCTACATCCATTCACAGTATAGCATTTATAAAGCTTGTCTGAGCTATCAAGGGGAGGAGAGCTGAAATTACACACTGCAGAGCTCAGTGAGGAGAGCTCAGAGAGCTGATTGGAGGAAAGGAACAACCCCCTCCACACAGCACACAGGAACAGAGCTGAGGCTGTCAGTCTGCTAGAGATCCCTCCCTGTCACCTTTTTTCTCTTGGTGTCAGAAAAACTTGTCAGAAGTGATTCATGCTGATAGCAGAGGAACACAACAACAGACAGAAATTACACTTAGTGCTCTTAACTGAGACAAGTACACACTATAGAGGGATATGTTTTGTTCATATTTCATGTCTGAGGTTTAAAACCACATTAAATTAAGTCAGTACAGCAACCAGGCAGCTAGCATTTTCAGAAGGCCAGAAATGGTATCTCCTTGTCATGAAGCATATAATGACTTCATTACAATTCCATGCTTCCCCCTTTTGTTTGGAGAAAGTGTTACACACAAACCTATATCTGTACATAACTGGTTATCTTAAAGCAGAGCTCCACCCAAAAGGGAAATGTCTGCTTGTTTGCACCCTCCCCCACTCCTCTGCCACAAATTTGCATTTTTGGGGGGGGGGGGGAACGGGTACCTAGTTTTGACAGGTACCCACTCCCACTTCTGGCTCAGATCACCACGGCGAACTGAGAAAGAAGTTTGCCCCCCCCCCCCTCTTTCCCCCATCCAATGAACATCCTCTGAAGAAGGACAGAGGATTCCACCATCCAATGAACATCCTCTACAGAAGGACAGAGGATTCCACCATCCAATGAACATCCTCTACAGAAGGACAGAGGATTCCACCATCCAATGAACATCCTCTACAGAAGGACAGAGGATTCCACCATCCAATAAACATCCTCTGCAGAAGGACAGAGGATTCCACCATCCAATTGAACATCCTCTACAGAAGGACAGAGGATTCCACCATCCAATGAACATCCTCTACAGAAGGACAGAGGATTCCACCATCCAATGAACATCCTCTACAGAAGGACAGAGGATTCCACCATCCAATGAACATCCTCTACAGAAGGACAGAGGATTCCACCATATAATGAACATCCTCTACAGAAGGACAGAGGATTCCACCATCCAATGAACATCCTCTGCAGAAGGACAGAGGATTCCACCATCCAATGAACATCCTCTGCAGAAGGACAGATGATGGTGTAGCATCAGATGGAGATCCTGCATCAAATTCATATATTTGGTTTCACAAAAGGATGTTAATTAGCAATGCTAGCACTTTGGCATTGCAGAGCTGGGTTCCTGGGTTCTGATCCCTTGAGAAGCACAGTCTGCATGGAGTTGGCATGATCTTCTGACATTTAAATGGGTATCCTTATGGTGCTCTGTTTTCTTCCCATAATCTGATTAACCAGTTCTGGACCAGGAGATTTCCCCCCTTAATAACCAGGCTATTTTTTGCCATTCAGCACTGCGTTACTTTAACGGACAATTGCGCAGTCGTGCGACACTGTACTCAAATAAAATTGATGTCCTTTTTTTCCCACAAATATATCTTTCTTTTGGTGGTATTTGATCACCTTAACCATTTTTATTTTTTGCGCTACAAACAAAAAAAGAGCGACAATTATGAAAAAAAAAAAAACAATATTTTTCAATTTCTGCTATATAACATTCCCAATAAAGAAACATTAAAAAATCTAATTTTTTCATGATTTTAGGCCAATTTGTATTCTGCTACATATCTTTGGTAAAAAGCAGGACTGCGAAATTGCGGCGGACAGATCGGTGCCCTAACTGACATTTTTTACACTTTTGGGGGGACCAGTGACATTACTACAGTAATCAGTGCTAAAAAAAATATGCACTGTAACTGTAATAATGACACTGGCAGGGAAGGGGTTAACCCAGGGGCGATCAAAGGGTTAAATGTGAGCGTAGGGAGTGTTTTCTAACTATGGGGAGGGGGGGTGGGCTTGTGAAATCAACACAGAGACCTGTGTTCCTAAATAGGAGGAACACAGGGGCTCTGTGTTGATAGCTGAGAGAGCAAAGATCTGCTGTGTTTACAACAGCAGACCGCTGTTCTCTCTTCACAGGGTGCAACCACGGGTGCCTGGCAGAAATCGCGACCACCGGCCCTGTGAATCAGCTTCTCCGCTGGTGAGTGGGCGCGTGGGCACACCCCTAGGATCGCTCCCGTTAAACGCCGTACAGTTACAATGATTGGTGGGAGCCTGCCTGCTCAAAAAGATACACGAGCCCATTTTGAAACAGAATGGGGCTTTTTTGTCCCATTGACTTCAAAGGAATCCTATGAAAACACACGTATTGCACACATTTTTCAGGCGCTCCTATAAAAAAAGGCCATGTGGCCAGAAGCTTGTTAGACAGCCCATAGATGATTCCGGTTTTCTCATTCAACCAGCAGGTGGAACAAAGAAAAAAAAAACTCTCCCGATTCCCTCATCCACACACTTGATGAGGATGGGCGAATCTTGCTGTGCTATGGTGTTCTGATGAGGGTGGTGGGGGGTGTTCCTTGCTGTTGGAATGTTAGAATACATTGATCAGTGCTGCTGGCTATAGCTGGCAGCACTGATCTAATGGGATTTATCTGATGGGCTGGTTGTCATAGATGTGTGCAGGGGGTGTGCCAGGTGTGCCTGGACACACTGTAATCACTGCATGCAGTGGCCCATTCCCTCTATTGCCTGGGCTCCCCCCTGTGTTGCGCTCCCAGAATGGAGAGCCGGGGAAGGGGCTACTAAATATGTAATTTACTGGCACTTTCCTTTTCTAAATGAACACACTCACTCACTGAGTTCATTCAGAGCTGAAGTCTAGTAAACTGTGATTACTATGCTTCAGTTTACTATGCTCATCACAGAGCACTTCCTATTAGTGATCGACCGATATCGGATTTTCATCGCCAATACCGATATTTTGGCCATTGAATATCGTTATCGGCCGATATTGGGTGATATTTTTGTACATTTAAAAGTTTTTATTTATTTATTTATTTTTTTACACTTGACAGGTACTGTTGTGGAGGGATCTGGGGGTCTACAAGACCCCAAGCCCCTCCTCTGCACTTAAAAGCATTCAAAATGCCAAGTTTGCCTGTTTTGAATGCTGTCATTTTTTTGAATTTGGCGCCGAGTACCCGGAAGTCATGACATCACTTCTGGGTTTTTACATGGAGACCCGATCAGAGCGGCTTTGATCGGGTCTTCTCTTCGGTGGCCGTGCAGGTAGGATGCCCGGGTCTCCTGGTGGGATGGGAGACCCGGGCGAGCCGCAGAAGGTTGTCATTACGGCTCCATTCACACCTGGGCGTTTTTGAGTGTTTTTCAGCCCCAAAAACGCTCAAAAAAAACATTCCAAAATGCCCAACAAGTAAAACCCCATTCATTTAAATGGCCCCTGCTCACATCTTAGCGTTTTGACTCCTGAAGCAAAACGCCAGTAGCTGAAAAAAGTACATGAGCTTCTTTTTGGGCTGATTACCAGCGTTTTTAATAGATGTCAATGCCTGCCTCCAAAAATGCCTGAAAATCGCTGTAAAATCGCGGTAAAAATCGTGGTAAAATCGCGTTAAAATCGCTGTAAAAATCGCGTGAAAGCGCTACGCTCAAGTGTGAATGTAGCCTACAAGACAGCCGACCGTCAGCTATGCACGCCGATACCGGGGTGATGCCTCTAGCTGCAGACATCACGGTACAGCACTTTCCCGAAATATCGGCAATATCGGTAACCTCAGGGGCTGATTCCGATATATCGGGGGAAGTGCAGATCGGCCCTCGATATATTGGCTTTGCCGATAATTGGTTGATCTCTACTTCCTATCCATTCACTCTCCAGTGTAGCTGAGGCTGCAGAAAAAGGCATGTGAGTTTGAGCTTTGGGGTGCACACCCTGATGCAATAGGCTGCGCACACCGATGCTGGTTGTACATTAGTCGATTGGGTAGAAAGATTGTACAACCGCTCTCCCCATACATGGATAGAAATTTGAACAGTCCTGCTGAACCAGCCAAAGTCAATCCATGTGTGGCTGGCTTTATCCTAAAGAAAAAAAATCTTCAAAATTGTCTTCATGTATGGGGAATTATTCATCGAGTTTTTCAGATTTATTAAAACTGAAAACTTTTAAAATAACGTTAACGTTAAACTTTATATGAGATTTTAGGGACTGGGTTTATTTATTTTTAAAGTGTATTGTTTTAAAGAAATCTGACTTTTAATCTCAGCTCAGATTTTGTTCTGTCTTTTTTGTCCTGCTGGAGAATATTAAGTCATAAATTCTTCCTACTGCACAGTCTCCATCATAAAGTCAGGGATATTTTTTTTTTTTTTTTTGCATTTATCTAAACATGATGAAGAATTCCGCGGTCTGCTCTTCCCTTTTTTTATGTTCTTATGAAGAGTTAATATTTGGGGTTCATCTATCACAAGCTGGAAAGTAGAAGTAGCAGTTAGAAGTGTGTGTGTGAAGTGGGCTGGGGTGGATGATCGCCGCGTGAAGCCCATATTAAGGAACTTTCAGCGAAGAATTTATGGCATCAGAGAGAAGTTTGTGGACAGTTTGCTGGGAGACGGCGGAGGCTGCCCGGATCTTTACCTTCTCCGAACAAGATATATAGATGGGAGAGGAGCTGGAAGACAAACACACAGCATTCTGTCTCCACAAGGCTTCCACAGAGGCGCCCTCATAAAACCAAAGATAAACACTTTACTATCAGCACTCCAATGGAGATGCCCATGAAGCAAGACAACAGCCCTGTGCTGAGATATTTCATTGGGAACATGGGATAGAATAATGTGTGTGTGATCTCTATGGGTGATCTCTATGTGATCTATATGGGTGATCCCTGTAAAACCTCTGCATGATATCTATGTGTGATCCCTGTGAAACCTCTGCATGATCTCTATGTGTGATCCCTGTGAAACCTCTGCATGATATCTATGTGTGATCCCTGTGAAACCTTTGCATGATCTCTATGTGATCTCTGGCTGATCCCTGCTTGATATCCATGTGTGATCTCTGGGTGATCTATATGTGTGATCCCTGTGAAACCCCTGCATGTTCTCTATGTGTGATCCATGTGAAACCTCTGCATGATCTCCATGTGATCTGTATGTGTGATCCATGTGAAACCTCTGCATGATCTCTATGTGATCTCTATGTGTGATCCCTGTGAAACCTCTCTATGTGATCTCTATGTGTGATCCCTGTGAAATCTC
>NW_028119413.1:0-12500 GCF_965119305.1 Pelophylax lessonae | reverse complement strand
TGAGTGCTCATGCTAACATTGCCCATCCTATCTGAGTGCTCATGCTAACTGTACCCATCCTATCTGAGTGCAAGTGACTCCTGGAACTTTGCGACAAAAGAAAAACTTTTCAAAGACATCGCTTTATTCCCCCTCTTCCAAAAGAAATGTTGTATGCACTGTAATATGTAGGAATGTATATGTCTGTATATATGGTACCAGTCTAAATTACTATTAAAAAAAAAAAAGGTCAGTATTATTCTTTTTAAGTAACCAGTTGTCTGCTGCATCGTCCATGGCAAATCCATCTGGTTCTATTTTTTATTATTATTATTATTATTATTATTGTTATTATTATTATTATGTGCCTAATGTATACTGTATTTATATACGAGGAGGAAAAAGAAAAATAAGCACTTCGCCTGGCGAAGCATATTTGTTTTTTTTTTTTTTTGTTAAAGTTTATTTTTTTTGAAGACTTTTATTATAGATGCCATTTTATTCCCCCATTGTGCGGGGAAGGTGGCAACTTTGATGGACCTCAGAAAAATTTAAGTCAGAAATTAATTTACAGCTACTGTATATAAAGAGAACACTTTTTTTTTTTTTAAAAGCTTAAAAACAAAGTAACTAATCTTGTAAATGAAGTATATCTGCTATTTATTCTTTTTATTTTTCATCCTTGTAGTCATGGAACAGTGCAGATTAGAATTAAACCACTAAAATATTAAACTTTTTTTTTTCGCAGTCTTGATGTTGTTTTTGGATGGTAGACTTTTAATAGCATGCTTGTTTTTTTTTTTTAAACACTGTTTTAACAGTTCTAACATACTGTAGGGTAAATAGGTTGGGTATTGGGGAAGGGGGGGTGGTGGGTGTATTAGTGGCTGCCTGGTTTATAAATTATAATAAGAGAGTCTTGTTCCTTCACTGTGTAGGGAGCTCTACAGCAAGTCTTGTGTACTTGCTAAGGGCAAAGGTGGGAGGTGGGAGTGGGGTAGCCCTCGCTGACTGCTGTCTCTGGTTTTGTACTGCCTGACATTGCTTTTAGAAAGAACACGTGTCTTTCACACCTACAATTGTGGTATGGCAGTGTTGAAACTTGACTCTTGTGTCAAGACACAGCCTCCCAGTTGCAAGGCACACACATATTGCTGCTGCTGCTGGTCCTAATCTCCTATCCCTGCTTGCTACTCCAAGTAGCCATTGCCAGTAGCTTGCCCTTCTAACATTTTATTGCAAAAACAATAACTATATTAACAATAAGAAAAGTTGATTTTTAGTGCCGGTTCACACTAGGTCGCTCCGACTTCGGGGGCAAACTGTGAAGTCCCGTGCAACGCGACTCCGGCGCGACTTGCACGGACTTCATATAATGAATGTCTATGCAAGTCGCCCCGAAGTAGTACAGGACCCTTTTTCTAAGTCGGAGCGACTTGTGTCGCTCCGACTTAGAACGGGTCCTGTAGCACTGCATGGACCGCGACTTGTCAGGCTGACAAGTCGCAGTAGTGTGAATGGACACTTAGAACAAGAGGGGAAAAAAAAGCGGTATTGTCCCTAGCAACGGTATTCCAGCTGTCTGTGTTCCAGGGCTGTCTAAAACATGGCATATGGGATGCGATTCATTGCAATGCGGTCTTCTTACCTACAACTTTTTAAATCTGCCTTGTTTTTGATGTTCGGGGTTTACCTTATTTCTTTTTTTTTTAGCAGTAAGAGGTTGGTATAGCTGTTAAAGTAAATCTGTCCCCTGCGAAATAAAATTATTGGGGTTGATTTACTAAAGGCAAATAGACTGTGCACTTTGCAAAGTGCAGTTGCACTCTGCAAGTGCAGTTGCTTCAGAGCTTAGTACATGAGATAAAGGTTTTCTTTGCAAAGAATACCCAATCATATGCAAGGAAAATAAAAAAAACAGCAGTTTTGCTTGCACAGGATTGGATGATAGCAAAGCTTCTGCTCATTTACTAAGCTCTGGAGCAACTACACTTTGCTAAGTGCACTGTCTCTTTGCCTTTAGTAAATTAACCCCACTGTGTGGTAAAGCAGACCAATATCATTTTTGGTTATTAGGTTAATGTTGCGGGTCCTAAATAATCAGCAGTGGAAAGTTCTGGGTTTTCTTGCACTTTACATTTACAACTCTGATTTAGAGTACTGCATTCAAAATGGCTAACCACAGGGTAAATTTTGTATTATGTTGCAACAGTCTTTAAAAAACTGACTCATACAGTGGAAATGTGTTACATTATGTCCAAGCTCTCTTATCTTGGTGACAGATTTTCTTTAGCAAAGTACGGCTTAGTTGGAGGTCAAAGAGAAGGTGTGATACTCTACCTTTTTTTAAGAATAAAAATGAAATTTTATAAACGTATACCTTATATTTATAGATATTCATTTGTGCCTGACTAGCTGATTACTAGATAGCAAACCGATTCCACGTGCACCTTTTCTTGTTTTATTGAGAGACGTGGTGGAATCTTAAAAGCTCATTGACTTTGACACACTAGTATTAATAGAACTTAGGTGTTGATTTACTAAAACTGGAGAGTGCAAAATTTGGTGCAGCTCTGTGTGGTAGCCAATCAGCTTCTAACTTCAGCTTGCTCAATTAAGCTTTGACAATAAACCCTAGAAGCTGATTGGTTTCTATTAAGAGCTGCACCAGATTTTGCACTCTCTAGTTTTAGTAAATCAACCCCATAGTGACTGGATTACAGTGATCTAATTCACCGAAACAGCAGCAGAGTAAATTTTGGCTAAGTTCATCGTCAGTGGGCAGTCTTGTAAGCACTGATGACCCACAGACCTATGGCTGTGAGCCACAGACCTTCTAGACAATCTACAACTCTTGGGTTAAAAAGTATCCATACAGTCAGATCTGTTTGGATATTTAGATCAGGGTTTCTCAACCAGGGTTCCTTCAGAGGTTGCTGGAGGAGCCATGGGCAATGGGGGATTTGTGCCTCTCAGATAAATTCCCACTGACACCATTGATCTTTTTAGCTATCTATTAGCCCCGGTTCACACTTCTGCGAGTGCCGGGTTTGCATGTAATGTCGGAGCGCACTGCTCCGACATTACATGCGATCAGCTGTGCGGTGCGAGTTTAGCCATACAGTTTGTATGGCTAAATTCGCATCGCACCCGGAGCAAACACGCACAGGAGGCATTTTTGCAGCCGCATCAGGATCGGATCGCACAGCGGTTCACACATGTGCGATCCGTTCCTGTGCGAACTGCACGATCGCACTGCGATATGCGATCAAACTGGGGGTGTCGTTAAGAATACATTGACACCCCCAGCGTATCGCATATGGCAGTGTGAACTGCCGGGGGTGCGTGTGCGATGCGGGAACAGGCTGCGAATTCGCAGCCTTCCCGCATCGCATAAATGTGAACCGAGCCTAAGGTGGTATTTTTTTCTAATGACATCAAGTGTGGGGAGCATTGTTTCCACTGACCATCACGCTAATATATCATGGGTTGTAAATCTAGTCATTTTTAGCAGGGGTTCCCTGAGACTGGAAAACTATTTCAAGAGTTCCTCTGTGTTGAAAAGGTTGAGAAAGGCTGCTTTAGATGGTCACTGGCCTGTGAGTGGACTCGTATGGCATTTGACAGGAGCAGATATCAATTTTGATAATTGGCCAGGGTGGCGGATGTAGTCCTACATTAGTCGGTGTAAAACCTCAGTATGACTTGTTCAGCAAATGGGCACCATATCTGTCAGATACAGCCATCATTAGGAATGGCCAAATCTGTTTCAGCTTCTTCAAGTGGGAAAGTTGCACTGTCCATATGGTCCCCATGTATAGGGAGCCATGTAGGTAACTTCCAGAAACCTCCCCTCTGTGAAGGTTCTCACTTCTCCAAGTCATGGTATATCTAGTATAGGGATCCTCAACCAGGGTTCCCCCAGAGGCTGCTAGGGGTTCCTTGAGAAATTTCTGTTTCACAAACAAGTTCCCACTGACACCATTGATCCTTTTAGCTACCCGTAAAGGGGGAATTCTTCCCAATGACCACAGGTGTAAAGAGCATGCCTCCCACTGACTATCATAATATATCATGAGTTGTAGATTTCATTTTTTGCAGGGGTTCACTAAGAATGGAAAGTTATTTTAAGGGTTCCTTTATGTTAAAAAAGGTTGAGAAAGGCTGATCTAGTAGTTAGTCACATTGAATCAGAATTGTTCTGTAATATTGAAGACATTTGTTGGCTTATCCAAGCCACTTCTTCAGTTCTGGTGTCAGGAAAACTACCCAGCATTAAAGGATAAGCTGCAGAACATCTTCAATATTACAGAACAAGTCCAGTTGAATGTGACTACTACTACATACTTCCCTCAGTGGTGTGCAAACCAACAATACCTTCCAACTAGGTGGGCGAACATCAGAGTTTGCTGTGAAAGTATCATATAGTAATCCCCTTAGGCAAAGATCCCTTTATCTGATGTTTGATTAATAGCAGGGGAGAAATGAATAGAAGGACACTCAAAGCTGTCACCTCATTGTAAAGCTATTATGTAAAGTCAACACTAACACCTACGTTACAAAAGATCAAGAGACACACAGTACAGTACACACGATCAGGTGATATGTACTAATTCATTCTAATTGGAAGTGGCATGGCAGTCACGGGACTCAGATTTTTCTTATTCCCCTAAAAGCGTGCACTTCGTGTTCTTTTAAACAAGCCAGATGCAAAACAGAATACTTTTTACTGCATTACTTTGACTCTGTTTATGTAAGTTTTGAAAATATATACACACACGTGCGCAATCATACACATGCACACAAAGAAAAATTCAGCTGGCACTTCACTTTTCTGAGTCTGTCAGTAGAAGCACATGTTCCCTGGCAATTGCCTGCTGGCTTTTAGACTGAGTTGACTGCTTCCTAAATTCTTCATCAACTTATCCACTCTATGTGGTATGTAAATGCTTGTTGCCATTGAATAGCATATTTACTAAGCCAACACGTGCAATCATTATGTTTAAGGCTGTATTGCTGTTTGGCAGATCAATATTTTATATAAAATAGCGGTAATATATGTTGAACGTTACATTGTCGGTTTCTTTTTTTTCCCTCGAGGCTTGTTTAGTTATATTTTATAGAACAATTTTTTTCAACAAGGTTTTTTCTCTAGAAGGTGTTTTTGGTTTGTTGAGCAATGAGCAATTCCTGACTTTCATATAAGTAACCACTGGCAACAAAGATTATTTTAGATACTTTTTTGTAAAGGGGCATTCTTTCCACTGACAACCAATGTAAGAGGCTTTTTTCCCACGTACCACCATCATTAGGGGCAATTTTCCCACTGATCCCCAATGTAAGGAGCATTTTTTCCATTATCCACCAATGTAAGGAGCATTCTTCCCACTGACCACCAATGTAAGGGGAATTTTTCCCACTGACCACCATTCTAAGGGGCCTTTTTCCCACTGACCCCCTAATGTAAGGAGCATTTTTCCCATTATCTACCAAGGTAAAGAGCATTCTTCCTACTGACCACCAATGTATGAAGCATTCTTCCCACTGACCACTAATGTAAGGGATACTTACCAAGGGGTCCTTCCTATGGGCCACCATTGTAAGAGACATTCTTCCTACTGAGTACCAATGTGAAGAGCATTTATTCCACTGACTACCAGTGTACGGGATCCCTTTTCCTATTGACCACTAATTTAAGAGGAATACTTCCTTTTGACCAACATTCTAAAATATAGTCTTCCTATTGGCTATCTATGTGAGGAGCATTTTTTCCACTGACTACCACTGTAAGGGGTCTCTTTTTCTATTGACCACCGAAGTATTGGGCATTATTTCCACTGACCATCAGTGAAAGGGGGCTCTTCTCTTGATGACCCATAAACTTTTTTTTTTACACAGGCAGTCAGTGTAAAGGGGCTTTTCTCCACTAACCTGAATGTAGGGGAATAATAAAACTGTGACTCTTTTCTTTCTTTTTTGGCCCTTATTATTTAGTTATTTTATTTGATTATTACTGTAAATAATTTTGTAATATAGAGCACCTCAAGTATATATATCTTTTAATTATTCTTATATCTCAACTTACTGTTCATGCCACTGTATAATGAGCTGTATGTTGTAATTATTGGCAGGGGTGCCTTAAGTTATTTCAAAGGCCCCTCCATGTTTAAAACATTGAGAAAGGCTGGGATAGAGTATTCACATCAGCATTGTTTTGTACCTTGCTTTCGTAACTCTGTTCTTATTAAACACAAGGCCTTTTCATTCAGATACTGGGGTTGATTTAGTAAAACTAGAGAGAGTGCAAAATCTGGTGCTGCTGTGCATGGCAGCCAATCAGCTTGTAACTTCAGCTTGTTCAATAAAGCTTTGACAAAAAAAAAATGGAAGCTCATTGGTTTCTTTGCAGAGCTGCACCAGCTTTTGTACTCTCCAGTTGTAGTAAATGAACCCCAAAGTGTATGAACAAAATGTTTACATAGGTATTCTAAGAAAGAGTTTTTTTTTTTGTTGCCCTCCATTCTTCTATACTGATCAAATTAAAGAGACAATCTCTCTTCAATCTGATCTGAGTTTTATTGGTTGGGTTGGGTCAAAGTGCTAAGAGCAAAGATATTTTGAAACTTATAGTGACCAACCAGAAGTCAGTTTCGATTAGAAACCCCAAAGTGTCTTAATGAAAACTTATTCTTGGGGTTCATATGATCAAGATGTTTACATAAGTATTCTAAGAAAGAGTTTTTTTTTATTTTTTTTATTGCCCTCCATTCTTCTATACTGATCAAATGAAAGAGACAATCTGATTGGTTGCAGTGAACAACAAGGACAGTCATTTCCTCAAGACACTTTGATGATTTGACATACCTATTGATATAAGATGGATTTGAAGATCCAACTGCTCAATGATTGTTCCATAGAATGATTCTGACATAAACGTGCGCCATTGTGCTAGCGATGCATGTTTGTGTGCTGTAAGGTCACCCGCCATGCAGGCTAGGCCTCACCTTGGGGAGAAAGAGCAATCCCCAAGGTAAATGGACCAGCTATCAGTACAGGTCATGGGTTGTCCACAGATATATACTATACAATCTCTCTTCAATCCGAGTTTTATTGGTTGAGTTGGGTCACAAAATGATATACCTATGGAGCCTTATGACTCAAAGTGCTAAGGGCCAAGATATTTTAAAACTCAAACCGGCCAACCAGAAGTCAGTTTCGATTGGAAACCCCAAAGTGTCTTAATGAAAAATTGTTCTTGGGGTTCATATGAACAAGATGTTTACATAAGTATTCTAAGAAAGGTTTTTTTTTTTTTTTATTGCCCTCCATTCTTCTCTACTGATCGAATGAAAGTGAGCAACAAGGACAGTCATTTCCTCAAGACACTTTGATGATTTGAGATACCACTGATATAAGATGGATTTGAAGATCCAACTGCTCAATGATTGTTTCATAGAGAGATTCTGATATAAACATCTACCATTGTGATGGCGATGCATGTTTGTGTGCTGTAAGGTCATCTGCCATGTAGGCCTCACCTTGGGGAGAAAAAGCAATCTCCAGGATAGATGGACCAGCTATCCGTACAGGTCATGGGTTGTCCACAAATATGTTCTATGCAATCTCTCTTCAATCTGAGTTTTTTTTGCTGGGTTGAGTTACAAAATGATATACCTATGGAGCCTTATGACTCAAAGTGCTAAGGGCAAAGATATTTTGAAACTCATAGCAGCCAACCAGAAACCCATAGCAGCCAACCAGAAGTCAGTTTCGATTAGACTGACCCCCCCCAAAATAAAATCCGATATGACAGTTAGAGGTACATCATATTAGCATGCATAAAGAAAGGGATGTATTCCAGAAATAAGACTATAATACTACCACTTTATAAAACTCTGGTCCGACCGCATCTGGAGTATTCTGTCCAGTTCTGGTCACCGGTCCTCAGGAGGGATGTGTTGGAGCTGGAGAGAGTCCAGAGAAGGGCAACTAAACTAATTCGGGGATTGGAGGACCTTAATTATGAAGAGTGTCTGCAATCGCTTGATTTATTCTCCCTGGAGAAGAGACGCCTGAGAGGGGACATGATAGCAATTTATAAATACCTCAATGGTGATCTCAGCATAGAAAAAAAGCTATTCAGTTGAAAGGATTGCATGAGGACTCGAGGGCATACAATGCGATTAGAGGAGAAGCGTTTTAACCTCAGGCAACGCAGGGGGTTCTTTACTGTTAGGGCTACAGGATTGTGGAATTCTCTACCACAAGAGGTGGTTTCTGCGGGAAGTATGGTTGCTTTCAAAAGACTCTTAGACGTACATTTCAAGGATCAGAACATTCAGGGGTATGAGAGATGATTACGGCAACACACACCTCCACAGGTTGAACTGGATGGACTATTGTCTTTATTCAACCTCAATTACTATTTCTCTTTCGACTCAGTAAGTCCAGTAGTTTTTTTTCACTCGCCAACTTGCAAGGGAAAGGTTAAATGTGACTTAGTTGCATTAATTAGCTATATCGTAGATGAAGACCTGCATTATTCCTTCTTATGACAAAAGATCCAGGCCACTCTAAGAATTCATTGTAAAAGGATTAAACGTTTAAATACCTTTCATTTTTATTATTTTTTTCTTGTGTAATCTTGTGTGGCGCCTAGATGACATGCTCAACATTTAAAATATTCTTAATGTGACTCCAGGCAGGCAAACATAACCCTAATTTATTTCTAGAAGAAAGGCGATATTCAGGTATTTGGGTTTATAAACTAGCTGTATTATGTATATTTGTTAGTCTCTGAGAAATGCCCAAATAGCATTAAAATCAACCATTCATCACATATGAATTTATGCAAAAAAAAAAAAAAAAAAACCTCACTGTGTCTGTGGCCAAAACTTTTTTTTGCTCTTTTTTTTTTTCTACATGATGCATTTCTACTTAAAAAAAAAAAAAAAAAAAAAAGTTTATTTAAAAAGCCAAAAAGCAAGAGTTTTCTTCGACTGGTAAACATGAGCATTATATGGACAGAAGTATTTGCAACTGGGACTTGGGCCAAAAAGACTAAAATGTCAACAAATGTAGCCTAGGGGTGGACTGTCACAGGCTGCACTCTCTCCCCCTGTTGACATATAATATTAAAGCAATTTGCTCAACACTGGCTGCACATACAGCTCTGTACAGTGTCCCTCTGTGTCACTTCAGGGTGACGGTGGCTAGAACAGGTCCCTTGTGAGAAACACTCATGTGAATTCTCAAAACAAGCTTTTGTAGTCACACTCTTGAATGGAATCTAAGCATGCAAAAGTTAACCGGTGACTCGAAAAAGCAAGAAATAATCACTGAACGGACATTTCACGGCAGCGTATTAGCTACTGTTTGAGTGTCTTCAGAGGTACTTTTTTACCTACATTTAAAAAGGCATTAGATTGGGGACAGTGGTAGCACAGCTGCATTGCAGCATTGGTGTCCTTGGTTCCATTCCCCTCGAGAACTCCATGCAAAGATTTTAGATTTCTCTGGATAAGCTTCCTCTCAACAAACATGCTGGTGGCTTTATTATCTTCCAATTTCTGTCCAAGTGACTCTAGTCATTGTTCGCTAATACAGTTCTGGGCTGCGCTCTGTACAGCAGCTTTTCTTAACCACTTGCCTACCGGGCACTTTCACCCCCCTTCCTGCCCAGGCCAATTTTCAGCTTTCCACGCTGTCACACTTTGAATGACAATTGCGCGGTCATGCAACACTGTACCCAAATAAAATGTTTATCATTTTTTTTAACATAAATAGAGTTTTCTATTGGTGGTATTTAGAGCCCATTTACATTGAGGCGACACGATTTCGGGGGGCGACCTGTGAAGTCGCATGCACCGCGACTTCGGCGCGACTTGCAGAGACTTCACATAATGGAAGTCTATGCAAGTCGCTCCGAGGTCGCCCCAAAGTAGTACAGGACCCTTTTTCTAAGTCGGAGCGACTTGTGTCGCTCCTATTAGAACGGGTCCTGTACTACTCAATGGACCGCGACATACCGCGACTTCTAAGGCTGACAAGTCGCCTGACAAGTCGCGCTAATGTGAATGGGCTCTTAATCACCGTTGTTGCTAAACAAATGAAAAAAGACTGAAAACTAAAGGAAAAAAAAAAACATTTGCATAGTTTGTTATATAATTTTGGAAACAGGTTATTTATCTCCTTCGCTGATGTGTGCTGATGAGGCTGCACTGTTGGGCACTGAAAGGTGGCACTGATGGACACTTATAGGTGGCACTGATGAGGCAGCACTGGTGGCACTGAGGAGGAGGCACTGATGGGCACTGATAGGTGGCACTGATGGGCTCTGATAGGTCTCACTGATTAGTGGCACTGATAGGCAGCACTGATGGGCTCTGATAGGCGGCACTGATGGACACTGCTAGGCAGCACTGATGGGCACTAATAGGCAGCACAGATGGGCACTGATAGGCACTGGTAAGCAACACTGATGGGCACTGATGGGCAGCACTGATAGGTGACACTGTTAAGGAGGCACTGATAGGCATTGATTGGTAACACTGATGAGAACTGATCGGCAGCACTGGTGGGCACTGATTGGCAGTACTGGTGGGCACTGTTGGGACTGCACTGATAATCAGGACAGTGATAATCAGTGCCCTGACTATCAGTGTCGATGTGCATTTAACACAAGCCGGTTTTCGGCTCTCTTCTTCTCTCCTCATGCTGTCAGTGTGAGGAAAGAAAAGATGTTAACCGGCTTGTGTTCCTTCCGTGATCAGCTGTCATTGGACACAGCTGATCATGTGGTAAAGGGCCACTGTGATTGGTCCTTTACCCTGACCTGTGATCAGCTGAGTCCGAAGGTCTCATGGGAGGACGTCAATAGAAGTCAAGGTAAGGGTAAAATAAGCCCGCGCTGTAGCCATCATTCGGCTATAGCACAGGGTGGGAAGGGGTTACCCAGAGATCCTCCAGAGGTTTCTAGAGGTTCCTTAAGCAATGTGCAACTTCTTCCTCCCAAATGAGTAACCACTGATAACAATGATCTTTTTAGCTATGTGTAAAAAGGGATTCTTCAGTGACCAAATGTAAGAAGCATTGTTGTACCCATCACACTTTGTACTGTGACTAGTGGCAGCCCACCCATATGGGGCGCAGGGGCGCCGCCCCCCTAATCAATGCGCCCCCTAACGTACATGCAGGGCATATTTTCAATGTTTTTTTTTTCTTAATCATATGATTAGAGCCCGAGGTTCTAATTGGCTTAAAAAATGGTGGGCTCAGGGCGCAGACCACCCACTTGTGTGATAATAGCAAATTAATATTTGCTATCGTCTTCCTGATTCTCCTCCTCTTAGTACTCCTTCCCGCCTGTCTCCCGCGGGAGAGGGGTAGTGTTGGTTTACTGCCCCCCCCCCAAAATATTAGGCACCATCCACCACTGACTTTGAGCTGCAGATATGGGGGTTCCCCCATGTAAAAGGTTAACAAAGGCTGCTGTACAGTGTAACCTGCATAACTGAGCAGTGCTCATAGTGACAGAAATGCATAGTGCCGTACAATACCACAATAAAAGAAGAAGTCTTCAGCACTCATCACAGCTAACCTTGGAGAAGGAACTCTGCGAGGCCCCGAAATGTTGGCAGTATTTTATCTGTATAACTTTAACCACTTGCCCTCCAGTAGATTTACCTTCTTTTATGACCAGGCCATTTTTTGTGATTCGGTACTGCGTTACTTTAACTGACAATTGCACAGTCATGCAACTCTGTACATAAATGAAATTTCTAATTTTCCCCACAAATAGAGCTTTCTTTCGCTGGTATTTGATCATCTCTGGGTTTTTGTTTTTTTGCGCTATAATAAAAAAAAAAAGACAGACAGTTTTGAAAAAAAAAAAAAAACAATATTACTTACTTCCTGCTATAGAACATATCCAATAAAAATGTTTTAACAATCAAATTTCTTCATAAATTTAGGCTAATATGTATGTTGCTACATGTTTTTGGTAAAAAAAAAAATCCCAATACAGTAAACCCCCGCTCCATCGCGGTTCAGTTTTTGCGGTCCCGGTATATTGCGTTTTTTTTGTAATGTTATTTTACTATATAAATCATTAAAAATGAAATAATTTTGTGTTTTGCATAGCTCTTGCTATGTCTCTCAGTATCTTTCATGTGTTTAAATGAGTTTCTATTGTTTTAAAAGTGTGTTTAAAGACCTTAAAATGCTTTTACACGTACAGTGACAGTAAAAAAAACATGCCTACAATGCATTTTAATAGGGTTTTTCTATTTCGCGGATTTTCACTTTTCGCGGCTGGGTCCGGAACGTAACCCCCGCAATGGAGGGGGGTTTACTGTAAGTGTATATTATTATGTTTGTGCAAAAGTTATAGTGCCTACAAACTATGGGATATATACTGGTAGTTCTATTTATTTTTATACTAGTAATGGAACTTATCAGTGACTTAAAAGTGGGACTGCAATATTGCGGCGGACTATTTGACACTATTTCAAAAAGAAAAG
>NW_028119414.1:0-34152 GCF_965119305.1 Pelophylax lessonae | reverse complement strand
TCTGAATGATTGCTGGAAGTAAACATCCTCATTCCTGTCACATACCTCATTTAAAGTCCCAAACCTTCCTTTTGTCTTTCGATTACAGGGATGGAGATGCAATACCTTGCAATCTCATTTAAAGTCCCCTCCCAGCAGTTTTTTCATAGGAGGCTATCGAACTTTCGTTTAACATTTTTATCTTTACCTGAGATTGTTGCTACTGGAACTAAAGTTCCATAGGTCCTCCAGTGCTCATCATCTATCCCTTCAAAGAAGCAGGCTGCTCCTTGATTACACCAGAATGGTTCCTCTACGTCAGACCGTAGGTGAGGGAATGTACAGTTACCGAGTTGGAAAAGCTCATACCATTCTGCAGTGTAATTTTTCCCAGTCAGGGAGCTCTTGAATCCAATAGCATCATGCATAATTTTCTAAAAAAAAAAAAAATTATAAGAAACAAACAATAACTTCTCTTGATAAAAGAACATTTTTTGAATTTGTACTGTCTTTAAAAGCAAGTCTACCATAGCAATGTGTTATGATAAACACCCCCTTTAGGTCCAGGGAGGAATTGTGGATGGAGTTTACCCACCACCCAGAATGTGGCGTTTTAGAAGATAAGCTGGTGGGAATGATAGGTCTAGCAGTATACTGGGGTCTATTCTATGTTTTGAAGTTGGCCCCTACAGTGTATAAATACAGTGTATAAATAGTCCATATTTAATAGTCACAGCAATTCATTTACATGCTAAAAACATATTTATGAGTGTCAACTGCTACATTTAAAATGAAAGGCACTTGGTAGGGCCATAGTGAGTGGAATAACAGGACCATACATTAGAACACAGCATGCATTACAGAGAATTGGAACCATCATCCCAGCTACACTGCGACTTCAGCTACTCTCCAAAGACAGTAGATAGGTATCTTATAAGGATGGGCATCCATTATGATTTCATCAGTTACTGTGCCATGTATAGAGTCTGTACCACATTATTTGTTAAACCATCATGCCATGTTTACCAATAATAATTATGCAGCATTATGCACAAATACTCTCAGATAAGCATGATAACACTAAGGCTACGTTCACATGTGGACGTAGCGGATCGCGGGCAGAATCACCGCGATTCTGCCCGCGATCTGGAAATCATTGCAAATCGCGGGACGCCTGTGCGATGCCCGTGATTTGCAATGGCACCCCAAACGCTGTGCGATGTTGCAGCGATTTCCGCCTGCCGAATCGCGGTAACATCACGCAAACAGAATCGCGGGACGCATGACGCACAAAGAAGCTCTTGTACCTTTTTTGGGCATCATGCGTCCCTCGATTCTGTTTGCGCAATGTTACCGCGATTCGGCAGGCGGAAATTGCGGCAACATCGCACAGCGTTTGGGGTGCCATTGCAAATCACGGGCATCGCAAAGACGTCCCGCGATTTGCAATGATATCTGGATCGCGGGAAGAATCACGGTGATTCTGCCCGTGATCCGCTGCGCCCACATGTGAACGTAGCCTTATTCTTTAGTGATGACTACATTAAGACCTCATTCACATGGGGATCTACTAAATGCTTTTTTCCAGGCAGAAGAAAAGCAGCTGCAAAAACCCTCCTAAGCTGCGTTTTTTATCAAGCGTATTTAGGCACGTCAAGTGCTTGGGCATTTATTAATTTCATTATAAAAAGTGCAATCAGCGCAATCTTAACAATAATAAATGAAAATTCCCAAAATATATAAAGTGCATAAATATCCGGCCGCTAACACTAAATGTGTATTCCACTGCACATCAACATGATAAATATCCAGTGCTGCACCAGAAAAAGTGCTAACAATTATAATCAATAAATTACATCAAAAAATGTTAACAGAAAATATATGGTGCAAAAGTAGTCCATATATATATATATAAATATTAATAGTGATAATTACCCGTGGCTAATATTTTTGTGCAAAATCCGCAAACAAAAAGTGCTCAGTGCTTCTCCACCACCCTTGCAGATGAGCCTCTCACCTCACTATGTGACCCTTGTTTCACCAGCCGGTCAGACTAAGCAGTTCCCCAATAGGGATAACTCCAATCAGGTGAAGATCTTTGGCTCTAATTCCTCAGATAAGTGATGATGGTTCACACATAAGGCAGAAAAAAATATCTAGTGCTCTCCATAGATTAAGAATCACCATAAAGTTTATTAAAAGATGTGTACTCAAAAGAAAGGCACAAACAGCTGTGCCAACTTTACAGGCATTCAAAAAGATCTCATGGCCACAGTCTGACATGGACAAACAGGCTCTGCTTTTTTTTTCTAGCGCAGCATTGTTGGATATTTATCATTTATTAATTTCATTGGCTGGAATATTAATTTATTCTGATCATTGAAATAAAAAACCATCAAGCGCTAAAAAAAGCCTAGCATTAACGCGCGTTTACACGCGTTTAGGTGAGTCAAGCAATTTTTTCTGCTAAAATGCTCCTCTCTTAAACACACAAGTGAGCTTTTTTTCCCCAGCCTCTAAACTCCTGTAAACGCCTATAGTTAAATGGACACAGGCTAGTGTGGAGAGGAGCTCAGAGGCAGAGAAAAAAAAAAAAAGCTCATAGACCGTAGGTATCATGCACACTTGAGCTCAAAAATGCCTGTTTTACAGATGTTCGATGTTTGTTTTTTTTTCTGCCTCTAAACGCCCCCCCCCCTTGTTAGCCTATGTATCCATGCACATATAGACTTTAACAGGGGTTTAGAGGCAAAAAAAAAAAAAAAAGACCTATCACTTGTGCGTTAAAAAGAGCAGCGTCATGGCTGAAAAAAAATGCCAAAAATGTGCCAAAACATGGCCAATGAAATGAATAAATGCCCAAGCGCTTGACGCATCTAAACACATTTGCAAATGTGTGGCAGGTTTTTTAAGCTGCTTTTCATCTGCCAGGAGAAAAACATTTACAAAAGCCCCAGTGTGTGTGAGATCTGGTACACAATGAGTTTTTTTTCTGAGGGCGCTGATCAAGAGCCGGTCAGCCCGTTTGTACTAGGCATTAGGTGAAGGTTACGGAGCATATTTCAACATTGCAAGCACAATGGCAGTCACAATTGTTTGGCCGGCATTCTGTCAGACACGGGCCGAACGTCTGCTGGTTTTTATTAAACGGGCCGATGTCGCCTGGCATTCAGCCCATGTGTACGGGGCTTTAGACAACAAATCCAGATTGCTACAGATTGCTAGAAAGTTGTGATTATCTGCAGGTGATTTTTAGTACAGTGACTGCCTAACTGAAAATTGCCACTGTGTATAAGCCTTAAAGGAGTTTGCCTCCACAGTCAGCAAATGCAAAGCAGAAATTTTAATATTTTAGCAAAAGAAATGTAATTAACTAAATTTTGTTACATTTTTGTGATCTCTGATGTGTAAAAAAATTCATAAATACACCTACAAAATGACCGAGAAGATCGCCATACTTGAATTCCCAAACTGGTGCCTGTAGTCGAAAAATCTCAATGGTGTCTTCATCTTTCATCAAGGGAATAGAACCATCTGCATATCCAGTAGGGCAAAATGTATACTGGGCTTGACAGTAGGGATCTGTCTTAGGACGGTAGTCAAATCGTCTGCATATAATAAGAAAATTAAAAGGTTACTCTAAAAAGAACTTTAGGAATTGCTGCAATTTGAGTATGTACTGTATGGAAAAAAACAAATGTCACCTGCTGTATGCATTTACTTTATCTATATATTAAAGTCAAATTCCAAGCCAAAATGAAAGATAAATAGTGCATTGTGCATCAATTACTTTACTTCTCAGTTTTGATTCCAAACACCTCTTCCTAAAGCCGGCCATAGACAGTTTGAATCTAGGCAGGTTCAGCAGTGCCTACAGCCGGGTGCTGAACTGCTGATTGTCAGAGGCTGAACGGACCGTGGCAGAGTGATCACACAGACAACTGTACAGCCCGGAGATCACAGAGCACAGGCACAGGGGGGGACAGATCACACACACAGCCTGATCACCTACCCCAGGGCAGCTTCTCCTCCATCCTAAAACATGGTGCCCACCTCCTCTGCAGCCCAAGCTGTCCTCTGACCCCCAAGAGCTGGCTCCTAACAGGCTGAGCTGCTGTTGACTTCCTCCACAGCCCTGACAGATGTCCTCCATGCCTGCTGCTGTCTCTCCCCTCGTGTTCCCTGGCCAGGCTAGTAGGGAAGACAGCAGCCGTGCCTGCGCCCCCTAGGCAGGAGTGCACCCTAGGCTGCTGCCTAGTTCGCCTAGCTGGAGTGCTGGCCTTGCACATTGGATGTTACTTTATCTTTCTTAGATGGCTGTCAGTGGCATTTTGGCAGAAAAAACACTTGATGCGTTTGGATGCATTTTCTGCCAAAACACCGTTCTCCTGGACACACTGCTGGTGGGCTTTTTTCTGTCTCTAAACACTCCTGCTTCTAAATTCTTCTAAAATCCTGTGGGGGTTATTTACTAAAGGCAAATCCACTGTGCATCACAAGTGCACTTGGAAGTGCAGTTGCTGTAGATCTGAGGGGGACATGCAAGGACAAAAACAGCATTTTTGCTTGCATATGATTGAATGATAGAAATCAGCAGAGCTTCCCTTATTTCAGATATTCCCCTCATATCCAAAGTAACTTGTAGAGCACATTGTATTTGCCTTTAGTAAATAAACCCCTATCTGTGCATGGACACATAGGCTAACATTTAGGGGCGTTTAAAGGCAGAAAAAACTAAAACTGCCCGACACCCCTAGGAGCAGCTAAAAAAATGTCCAGTGTGCATGAGGCCTAATAAATCAAAAAGTTAGTAAACTTAAAGTGGAACTAAGCCCTCCTATCGTCATCAGCCATGTAAGCTGCCATATTAGCCTATGTTTGGCCTTCAACTGCCATGATGTGATCAGTTATTAAATCTGTCATTTGATGGTTAGACAGTTTGATTGAGAGCACAAGCAAAGGGACAGTTACATTCCGTGCCGGAATGTAACTGTTTTCTGAAACTGTTAAATTGATGGGTTTGGCTCCACTTAAAAGTCCTCTCTGAAGATATGATAAGAAGAAGTGAGAAAGATACCACGCCCAGGGAAAAGATGACAAACCAAGGGGTCACTCCACCACTGTGGATAAGTTAACTGCTTACTGGAACAATTTGACCCTCAAATTATAGAGTGGTCCAAATCAGCACATAGTAGGATGTTCCCAGGGATCCTTACGGAGTATAGCAATTATCCAGTCCTTCATGAATGGCCAAAAAGGTGTGCTTGTATTGATGATGATATGACAGGATAGTGAGCCTCACTAATCTCCTTATGATGTACGGATAATCACCAAGCAGTGTGTACCTCCAAAGAAGAACTCCAATAGAGCAGTATGTAGACTTTTATTGAAAATAGATAAATATAGCAACTCACATGTAAGCAGATGTCTCTAAACATGGGCAAGCAAGATGGCCACGGCGTGTGTGTATTTGCGACGTGACGTGGATCTCTGACGCGTTTTGTCATCAATAGGACGTTGTCCAAGGCGCCTTTGACAACGTCCTATTCATGACGAAACGCGTCCACGTCATCCACGTCATGTCGCAAGTACATACAAGCCGCGGCCATCTTGCTTGTCCATGTTCGGAGTCATCTGCTTACATGCGAGTTGCTATATTTATTTCTTTTCAATAAAAGTCTACATACTGCACTATTGGCGTTCTTCTTATTTCGAGGTCCACACTGCTTGGTGATTATCCGTACATCATAAGGAGATTAGTGAGGCTGACCATTCTGTCATATCATCATCGATACAAGCATGCCATTTTGGCCATCCATGATGGGCTGGATAATTGCTATACTCAGTAAGGATCCCTGGGAACATCCTACTATGTGCTGATTTTGACCACTCTATAATTTGAGGGTCAAATTGTTCCAGTAAGCAGTTAACTTATCCTGAGCACAGTGGTGGAGTGACCCCTTGGTTTGACATCTTTTCCCTGGGCGTGGGATCTTTCTCTCACTTCTTCTCATCATATCTTCAGAGAGGACTTTTCTGAATTGCATTTATTATTCATTTAATGACTGTTTAAATAATATTGTTATCATTGGCGCTGCACCCCATTGTTTTACTATTACCTTGTGGATTACAATCATATCCTTTGGTGCTGGCAGCCTTTATATTTTTATTGTATTCAGATCTGACTGTTTTTGGACTGAGCGCAGTTAATTAATTAATTTTATTTGGCTCCACTTAAAGCGGTGTTCCAGCCTCCCTCTCCCCCTCCTCCTCCAAAAATTAAAAGTCAGCAGCTACCCATACTGTAGCTGCCGACTTTTATTATTAGGACACTTACCTGTCCTGGAGTCCAGCGATGTCGGCACCGCAGCCGATGTTTCCATCGGCTGTCGGGTGGTGCAGACGCCATTGCCGGTGAGGGAACCCGACAGTGAAGTCTTGAGGCTTCACGGGCAGGTCTCTAATGCGCATGCAGGGGAAGGAGGAGGGGGCCAAACTTCCGAGGGACAGTGCCGCGGCGCCGTCTCCCGGAAGTGGGGAAGGGTACCTGTCAAAAACAGGTACCCGTTCCTCCCTCCCCCCTGAAAGGTGCCAAATGTGGCACCGGAGGGGGGAAGGAAGAAAATGAGCGGAAGTTCCACTTTTAGGTGGAACTCCACTTTAAGGCTCCATTCATACCTGAGAGCATCAAGTTCTGGCGTTTTTCAGCTTTTTTTATTCTTTTTTGCAGCTTTTTACAGGCTTCCTTAAAACATTTTAGAAGTGTATTCCAAGTGTTTTACAGCTTCGGGCATTTTTGTTTAGCCAATAGAAAGCACTAGGGGGAGGGGAGAGAGAGGAAATTAGGGGTGGAGAGCTGCTATTTGAGCAGAAAACGCTCGTAAAAAGCTTGTAATACACTCAAGTCAGCCGTTTCTATTAAAGTCTATGGGGCCAAAAAAGCTGCCAAAAAAGAAGCTCATGTTCTTTTTTAAGCTTCAGGCGTTTTGCTTCAGATGACAGAATGCTCAGATGTAAACAGGGGCCATTCAAATGAATGGGATTTGGCTTGTTAAGCATTCTAGAGCTACAAGTTTAAGGCTCTGTTTACACTATGGCATTCCAGATCGTGGGCGATTCCAAATCACCGCAAATTGCGGGAAGCTCCTTGCGATCACCATTATTTTCAAAACACTCAAATCACGTTGTGATTTTGGTGCGATTGTCACCCAAAGAATCGTGGTAAAATCATGCAACCAGAATCGTGGGAAGTTCTGGAACTTCTTTAGGGCAATGGGTGTCCCCGATTCTGTTTGTTCGATTTTACCGCGATTCATTGGGCGACAATCGCAGGAAAATCACGCCACGATTTGAGTGCCATTGAAAATAACTGGGAATCGCAAGGCTGTTCCACGATTTGCGGCACTTCGCAATTGCTGGCAGAATCCCGGTGATTCCGCCCACAATCCTTATAACCATAGTGTGAATGGAGCCTCCAGCAAAAAATTTAGTGCAGCTGTAAAACGCAGATTAATAGAAGGACATCTGAAAAACTATAATTTCCAATGTGTCCAATTCACACCATAATGCGGCGTGGTGTTCAAATGCAAAATGTATGTCAACAGACGTCAAAATGCATGTCAATGGACATCAATGCACAATAAAACGCGACTAAAATGGATTGAAATGTACATGCATTTTAGCGCAAGTCAGTGTGAATTCTCCCTTAACACCCAATGTGTTTCTGGGGGCCTACTCTGCCCTCTACATCAGAGCCTAAAGAGGAGTTCCACTCATTTTTAATAATTAGCCTCATTGTAATGTCCACCTATAGTGCTGTACTGTTTGGGTAGTTATATCTTGAAATTTCTAAAGCGAGTACCTTTTTTTTAATAGTTTTCCCCTTGACTTCCAGTCGCGTTCGCCTAGGCGACTACATCAGCAGCCTGGCCCGTTGACTCCTGGGATATCTATGTCATCAATCCCAGAAGTCTTAGGGCATTTCGTATTATTGCGAGATTTCCTGACCAGAACTGCATCTACGGGACTACTGTGCGGGCATGTACCTCGTGACTGCGTAGATGTAGAGACGGGAGATGGCAGCTGCACGAAAACCCAGAAATTAAGCCAGGGTGGCTTCAGCTGCCCACATCTCTCATGGCCGCAGCCAAATCGAGGGTGAGAAAAGATAACTAATTGGATTGTAAGTAATTAGAATGTGCACATGGGAATCACTTTCCGTCGTGGTTTTGGTGAATTACAATGATCTCAAAGATTTTTTAAGCACAATGTTGGCTAGGAGACTGGAACTCTGCTTTAAGAGAATTGCTATACTCAAGCTGTAAATGAAATCTAGACAATCGTAAAATCTATTCTTTGGAGTTTACTAAGGCCAGGTTCACACATATGTGAATTTGATGTGGGTTTTCCCGCATCCAATTCGCATGACAGGA
The DNA here is from genome assembly GCF_965119305.1 of Pelophylax lessonae. Taxonomy (NCBI): domain Eukaryota; kingdom Metazoa; phylum Chordata; class Amphibia; order Anura; family Ranidae; genus Pelophylax; species Pelophylax lessonae. The sequence continues at coordinate 25,741 of NW_028119414.1, read as the reverse complement.
AAGTGTGACTGGCTCTCAAAGGAGCTGGTTCACACAGCTCCAGGACTGCCACGGTCTGCATTTTAAAAGGGTCCTGTGCGTCTTCTGGTCCGGTTCAGGTGCAAATTCAGGCAAATATCTGAACCTGATTCGAACAAAATTTGGGAACAGGAAGGCATCGGACCCCCTGCTGTGACCAGCGGCCACAACATATGTGAACCCAGCCTAAGGGATGCAGGGATCAATTATTCAGAGACAATTTGGTTATATCGTTGCCTACAGTGTCCATATCCTCTTGTAGGCAGCAATATAACTAAATTATGTCCAAATAATTAATCCCTGTGTCCCTTAGACCCCGCTCACACTTTTGCCACGCTAAAATGCACTATTCAAGCACAAGAAAAGCACATGAGAAATTGTCCCCTTTAAATCCCTTGTAACTGTTCACATTGGTGAGCAGCATTTTAAAAAATTGTGCATGCTCCTTCCATTATAAGCCAATGGTGATGCACTTTGGTGCGTTTTTTGAGTCGTGCCAATTTTTGACCGGGAATGAAACCACATCTAAAACACATATGCCTTGTATATATTTTAATGCCATGCATTATTATTGTGCTAAAAACATGATATGCATTTTTGGAAAAGAACTAGGGCCTCAGTCTCCACCAAGCCTTCTTCAAAATTCCTTGGCCACTACACCATCTCAGTGACAGCTGCAGTTTTGTAGAGGTATGGCATGCTTGCTTCTGCATTCATTTGCGATTCCAACAGGTACACAAATCTGCCGCCCACACCATCATTTGTCGTATAAAGCTACAATGGGGTTGTGAAATGGGTGGTGGGTGCTGTATGAATTCCCCGGAGGTGGCATAGTCACATAATAAAGAAGGTAGAGCTGCATGATTAATGGTTAAAAAAACTGCAATCTCAAATCAAATAACTCTCACAATCTTAATGGAGTTGGAAAGTCAGAGGGTTTTTTTAATCTTAATCCACTCTATGCATTAAGATAAAAAAAACCTTCTCTGTGTAGAAGCCTCCCCAGCAACCCCCTAATACTTACCTGAGCCCCATCTCTGTCCAGCGTTATCTACGAGTCCCTCGACTGTCTGGGACTCTCTTTCCTGATTGTCTGAGACACAGCCGTGGCGCCACTGCCTCTCGTGGCTATCAAAGTCAGTTAGCCAATTAGGAGAGAGAGGGGGCAGGGCAGGGCCAAATGGCAGCTCCATGTCTGAATGAACACACGGAACTGCAGCTCGGGTCGGGTGCCCCCATAGCAAGCTGCTTGCTGTGGGGGCTCTCAACAGGGGGGAGGGGCTAGGAGCACAGAAAAGGGACCCGAGAAGAGAAGGATTCGGGCTGCTCTGTGCAAAACCACTGCACAGAGGAGTATAGTATAATATGTTTGTTATTAAAAAAAAAAAGAAAATTACAAGATTTATAATCACTTTAATCTGGCATTTCCACCATTCAGTGCAGAGCTGTTCTCTGCTCACTGCTGACAGCTGTGAAAAAAAAAAAAGGCAGCCAGCAAAGTTTATCACAACATTACTCAGGGCTGAGAGATAAAATGAAACATTGTATCATTTGGTTATTTTAGATTAAGTGCCGGTTCACACTACCGCGGCACGACTTCGGGGGTGACCTGTAAAGTCGCGTGCACCGCGACTTCGGCGCAACTTACACGGACTTCATATAATGAATATCAATGCAAGTCGCTCTGATGTCGCCCCGAAGTAGTACAGGAACTATTTTCTAAGTCGGAGCGACTAGAGTCGCTCCTATTAGAACGGTTCCCGTAGCACTACATGGACCGCGACATGTCAGGCTGACCAGTCGCCTGACAAGTCGCGGTAGTGTGAATGGGCGCTAAAGGGATGAACTTCAGTCTGTAAATTAGGTCAGTTTAACCCAGGGCTTGACAAATTTGCCTGAAATCTAGTTGCCAGCTAAAAAAGTTAGGAGCCAGTTTTTTTTTTTTTTTTAAACAAACAACCAAGCTTTATTTCCAAAAAAATAACATACTAAATTTACACATAAGGACGACTAGAACCCCACTCTCCTCTATAGTGCAATTGGATGGAAACAGACTGTCTGTCTCTTTCCATCTGATGCCATCTGATCCAATCCACAGGATGGATAGAAAATAGAACCACCATCCATCTGTTTTTGGCGGACAGGATCAGATGGCGGCAGATTACTGCTCCATAGAGGGCCTTCGGCTGTGTGGCTGTGGCATGGCGATGAGGGAAAAAAAAATATACCATTTTTTTTTAATAATAATAATTGAAAAAAAAAATGTTTTTATATAATAATTAAAAAAAAATAAATATTATTTTTTTTTAATAATTTAAAAAATAAATAATAATAATAATAATAACCACACTCCCTGTCCACTTACCTTTAAGCAAAAGGTAAGTGGACAGGGAGATGAAGCCTGCAAACACTTCCCTCTCATCTCCACTTGGGAAGGAGATGGACAGGCATTGAGGACAGGCAGGGGAAACAGCCATTAGTGACTGCTTGTCAAACTCCCGGCCACCACAAGAGGGGGCCAGTTCCCCGTTCTCTCACTGAAGAAGGCCGAAAAGACAAAGCCTCAATTATCGGATGGCGCGGTAGTCCGTGCACTTGGTGAGTGGGTGGGGGGGGGGGGGGGGGGCGCAAAAGGGACAGGACACCTTCTGCAGTGCGCCCCAGGCGCCAGGTCGCTAATTCTAGTCGCCAATGGGACCTGGCGCCCGGGGTTTGTCGAGCCCTGGTTTAAACTCTTTAAGACTAAAGGCTTTAAGACACATGATAAGAAAATCGGAAGGGAAATTTCGTCCGAACGATCTGCCAATTTTCGGATTGTTAGTATAGTGCTTTCGACAGCCGATCACGGATTTTCGGACGACAAAAACTGGATGTGCAGGCTATAAAATTTTTATCATACGTGAACACAATGTCCGATTTTCATTTAATTAGTACAGTTTTCGTCTGAAAAAAATCATAAGAGCAAGACTAGGCATGCTCAGAGACAAAAGAACACATACAAAACAAATCAACACATGACATCACTTCTGAAGTAGAATTCTGTCATACAGGAATTTTCGTATGAAAGTAACCTCTTCACTTTCCATATGAGACTAGCATGCCACAAAAAACGGATGACAGATCGTTCGATAATCTGATCGTGTGTACGGGGCTTTAGTCTTTTTCTGACATTTGTTGCTTAACAGTTAAAATCTGTATTTTTAGCTAGAAAATGACTTAGAACCCCCAAACATTATATACATTGTTTTTAGCAGAGACCCTAGAGAATAAAATGGCGGTCGTTGCAATATTTTATGTCACACTGTATTGGCTCAGCGGTTTTTCAAATACACTTCAATGAATTAAAAAAAAAAAACGAAACAGTAAATGTTTTTGTATAATGTGAAAGATGATGTTACACCAAGAATCGTGATCCTTAGTCTAAGCAAAAAATTTGTGATTCTCATTTTATCCAGAATCGTGCAGCTCTAAAAGAAGAGCTTCTCTACTTATTAGATATAGATTGTTCTCATTATGGCTGCAGACAATCAGACATCAGGCTATAGAGGGCTCTATTGATTACAGGCTGGGGGTTGATTTACTAAAACTGTCATGTGCAAAATCTGGTGCCGCTCTGCATAGAAACCAATCAGCTTCCAGGTTTTATTGTCAAAGCATAATTGAACAAGCTGAAGTTAGAAGCTGATTGGCTACCATGCACAGCTGCACCAGATTTTGCACTTTCTAGTTTTAGTAAATCAGCCCCATTGTGTCTAATAGGCAGAAAGCACCTATGACTTGTTTGTTAGTGTGCTAAATTTACCTAAACCAAGTACAGAATTGTGACTTTCTATAATCTGACAGCCCATCACAGTAAGCAGATAGAAGTCCAGTCTAGTAAGGACATGGCTTACCTGTATGGCACTGGCCACAGCTGCACCCCAGCCACACTGCACACTGACACCCCGAGCAGGACCAAGGCTAGCTCCATCCTTGTCACATATACCCCCAGGACCACCGATCACCGCACTACCCCGGCTGTCACTAGTCTCAGGGCACTTCACTGCTGACTTCACATCAACAGGAAGTCAGTCAAGTGACCACTCAGACTGTCAAGCACTTCCTATTTCAAGCTCGTTTTTAGAATTTGTTCTAACTTCTGTACTCCGATGGGGGTCATGTGTTAGTTTTAGTATTACATTATCTATACAGTAATCTTCACGAGGTGCCCAATTGCCAGGAATAAAGATGGCCGCCGGGGAATTAGGGTGGGAAGTGATGTCAGCAGCAACGGGAATGAAGTAGGTGGGTGGGAGCAGGTTGTGTGGGAGGGGAGGAGCTAGGGTTGGACGTCAGCAGCACAGAGTGACACTTGTAATAGAAAGGTGCTCTGTGTTGTGATGACTGCTTGCTTGGTCAGTGAGATGCTGCATCAGATGTAACTGTGTGCTGTCACTGCTGTGATGGAGGATATACAGAGACAGTGAGATGCTGCATCAGATGTAACTGTGTGCTGTCACTGCTGTGATGGAGCATATACAGAGACAGTGAGATGCTGTATCAGATGTAACTGTGTGCTGTCACTGCTGTGATGGAGGATATACAGAGACAGTGAGATGCTGCATCAGATGTAACTGTGTGCTGTCACTGCTGTGATGGAGCATATACAGAGACAGTGAGATGCTGTATCAGATGTAACTGTGTGCTGTCACTGCTGTGATGGAGCATATACAGAGACAGTGAGATGCTGTATCAGATGTAACTGTGTGCTGTCACTGCTGTGATGGAGCATATACAGAGACAGTGGGATGCTGCATCAGATGTAACTGTGTGCTGTCACTGCTGTGATGGAGGATATACAGAGACAGTGAGATGCTGTATCAGATGTAACTGTGTGCTGTCACTGCTGTGATGGAGGATATACAGAGACAGTGAGATGCTGTATCAGATGTAACTGTGTGCTGTCACTGCTGTGATGGAGGATATACAGAGACAGTGAGATGCTGCATCAGATGTAACTGTGTGCTGTCACTGCTGTGATGGAGGATATACAGAGACAGTGAGATGCTGTATCAGATGTAACTGTGTGCTGTCACTGCTGTGATGGAGCATATACAGAGACAGTGGGATGCTGCATCAGATGTAACTGTGTGCTGTGTGCTGTGATGATGGATATACTGAGGCAGTGAGATGCTGCATCATATGTACAGTGCCTTGCGAAAGTATTCTGCCCCCTTGAACTTTGCGACCTTTTGCCACATTTCAGGCTTCAAACATAAAGATATAAAACTGTAATTTTTTGTGAAGAATCAACAACAAGTGGGACACAATCATGAAGTGGAAACGAAATTTATTGGATATTTCAAACTTTTTTAACAAATAAAAAACGGAAAAATTGGGCGTGCAAAATTATTCAGCCCCCTTAAGTTAATACTTTGTAGCGCCACCTTTTGCTGCGATTACAGCTGTAAGTCGCTTGGGGTATGTCTCTATCAGTTTTGCACATGGAGAGACTGAAATTTTTGCCCATTCCTCCTTGCAAAACAGCTCGGCTCAGTGAGGTTGGCTGGAGAGCGTTTGTGAACAGCAGTTTTCAGTTCTTTCCACAGATTCTCGATTGGATTCAGGTCTGGACTTTGACTTGGCCATTCTAACACCTGGTTATGTTTATTTGTGAACCATTCCATTGTAGATTTTGCTTTATGTTTTGGATCATTGTCTTGTTGGAAGACAAATCTTCGTCCCAGTCTCAGGTCTTTTGCAGACTCCATCAGGTTTTCTTCCAGAATGGTCCTGTATTTGGCTCCATCCATCTTCCCATCAATTATAACCATCTTCCCTGTCCCTGCTGAAGAAAAGCAGGCCCAAACCATGATGCTGCCAGTGACAGTGGGGATGGTGTGTTCAGGGTGATGAGCTGTGTTGCTTTTACGCCAAACATAATGTTTTGCATTGTTGCCAAAAAGTTTGATTTTGATTCCATCTGACCAGAGCACCTTCTTCCACATGTTTGGTGTGTCTCCCAGGTGGCTTGTGGCAAACTTTAAACAACACTTTTTATGGATATCTTTAAGAAATGGCTTTCTTCTTGCCACTCTTCCATAAAGGCCAGATTTGTGCAGTATACGACTGATTGTTGTCCTATGGACAGAGTCTCCCACCTCAGCTGTAGATCTCTGCAGTTCATCCAGAGTGATCATGGGCCTCTTGGCTGCATCTCTGATCAGTCTTCTCCTTGTATGAGCTGAAAGTTTAAAGGGACGGCTAGGTCTTCGTAGATTTGCAGTGGTCTGATACTCCTTCCATTTCAATATTATCGCTTGCACAGTGCTCCTTGGGATGTTTAAAGCTTGGGAAATCTTTTTGTATCCAAATCTGGCTTTAAACTTCTCCACAACAGTATCTCGGACCTGCCTGGTGTGTTCCTTGTTCTTCATGATGCTCTCTGCGCTTTAAACGGACCTCTGGGACTATCACAGTGCAGGTGCATTTATACGGAGACTTGATTACACACAGGTGGATTCTATTTATCATCATTAGTCATTTAGGTCAACATTGGATCATTCAGAGATCCTCACTGAACTTCTGGAGAGAGTTTGCTGCACTGAAAGTAAAGGGGCTGAATAATTTTGCACGCCCAATGTTTCAGTTTTTTATTTGTTAACAAAGTTTGAAATATCCAATACATTTTGTTCCACTTCATGATTGTGTCCCACTTGTTGTTGATTCTTCACAAAAAAATTACAGTTTTATATCTTTATGTTTGAAGCCTGAAATGTGGCAAAAGTTCGCAAAGTTCAAGGGGGCCGAATACTTTCGCAAGGCACTGTAACTGTGTGCTGTGATGATAGATATACTGAGTCAGTGAGATGCTGCATCATATGTAACTGTGCTGTGATGATGTATATACAGAGACAGTGAGATGCTGCATTATATGGAGGGTTCAGTAACTGAGTGCTGTGTGCTGTGATGATGGATATACAGTACTGAGTCAGTGAGATGCTGCATCAGATGGAGGGTTTAGTGGCAGTGTCCTGTACAAACTACTGCTTGAGGTTTTCATCATTTTGATGTTGGACCAAGCTTATTAGTCCTCATATGCATGATAGAATGCACATTATGGTCTAATGTTACTAATATGAATTATGGACAAGCTATAGAAAACTCCAAAATAAATTGGGATCAATTCCCTCAAAGGATATCGCATGAGATATTTTGGTCACCCAAATATTGCACACAATATGAAAAATGTCAAATCACGTTTATGCAGCATTTACGGCAAAAATAAGAAATGCTTATTTGAAAATATTTACAGCGCTTCACTTTTTCCACATTTTGTTATGTTACAGCCTTATTCCAAAATGGATTAAATTCAATATTTTTCTCAAAATTCTACAAACATTACCCCATAATGACAACGTGAAAGAAGTTTGTTCGAAATCTTTGCAAATGTATAAATAATAAAAATAGAAAAAAACCCATGTACATAAGTATTCACAGCCTTTGTCATGACACTCAAAACTAAGCTCAGGTGCATCCTGTTTCCACTGATCATCCTTGAGATGTTTCTACAACTTGATTGGAGCCCACCTTTTGAAAATTCAGTTGATTGGAAATGTTTTGGAAAGGCACACACCTGTCTATATAAGGTCCCACAGTTAACAGTGCATGTCAGAGCACAAACCAAGCCATAAAGTCCAAGGAATTGTCTGTAGACCTTCGAGACAGGATTGTATTTAGGCACATATCTGGGGAAGGGTACAGAAACATTTCTGCAGCATTGAAGGTCCAAATGAGCACAGTGACCTCCATCATTCGTAAATGGAAGAAGTTTGGAACCACCAGGATTCTTCCTAGAGCGGGCTGCCCAGCCAAACTAAACTATTGGGGGAGAAGGGCCTTAGTCAGGGAGGTGACCAAGAACCTGATGATTATTCTAACAGAGCTCCAGCGTTTCTCTGTGGAGAGGAGGAAATCTCCAGAAGAACAACCATCTCTGCAGCACTCCACCAGTCAGGCCTGTATAGTAGAGTTGCCAGACGGAAGCCACTTCTCAGTAAAAAGGCACATGACAGCCCGCCTGAAGATTACCAAAAGGCACCTGAAGGATTATCAGGCCATGAGAAACAAAATTCTCTGGTCTGATGAAAGAAAGATTGAACTCTTTGGCCTGAATGGCAAGTGTCATGTCTGGAGGAAAGCAGGCGCCACTCATCACCTGGCCAATACCGTCCCTACAGTGAAGCATGGTGGTGGAAGCATCATGCTGTGGGGATGTTTTTCAGCGGCAGGAACTGGGAGACTAGTCAGGATCGAGGAAAAGTGGAATGCAGCAATGTACAGAGATTCTTAACCTGCCTAGCGGTATCCCCGAGCGTGACTCGGGTGGATTTTCCATGCTGTTATCGGTATCCCCGAGTCACGCTCGGGGTGGAGGTGCAGAGCGCGCAGTGGTGTCTTACCTTCTCCTGGCGATCCAGCGATGATCTCCCATTGCTGTAATCGCCAGCCATCTGAGATCCCAGCCGCTCGTCCGTCCTCCATCAGTATGATGACTTCCTAGTTCCGTTCCCTGCAGCAGCAATGCTGCATGGGAGCGGAACTAGGAAGGGAAATTCAAACGTTGAACGTTGCACAAAACACAAACACACACATAACATTTATATTATATATATATATATATATATATATATATACACACACACACACACACACACACACACACACACACACACACACACACACACACACACACACACACACACACATATATATATATATATATATATATATACACACACACATACACATATATATATATATACACATATAACGCATGAATTATAATCTAGTCAATAATATAATTTTATTATATAATATATATATTATATTATATATTATATAATACAATTATATTATTGATTAGATTATAATTCATGCGTTTGTGTTTCAAATTTATCACATCTGGGATGTCTACTAGAGTCTTGTTTTGGTCAGGTTTAAGTCAGTAATTACTAAGAATTGTAGGCCTATAATACATAACGCCAAATTTCAATGCAAACAATTGTACCACTTTTGGTACAGAATTCCTGACATAATCATACCGCCAGGGAGGTTAACCGCTTGCCGACCGCCGCACGACTATTTACTGCGGCGGTCAGCCCCTCACAGGCAAAGTGATGTAGGACTACGTCGCTAGCCTGTGAGGCTCTAGGGAGCGAGCGCGCGCCCCCGAAGGCGCGCTCCCGCTCCCGCTCGGTCAAGGTCCCCCCGCGCGTGTGCCCGGCAGACCCGATGTCCGCCGGGCACTCGCGATCGTCCGTTACCCTGGGAGAAAGGCAGGCGGCTAATGTAAACAAAGCCGCCTGTCATTCTTCCCTGTGTAAGAATGGAGATCAAACGGTTCTGTTATGTAGGACCATTGATCTCTGTTCTTACACATCAAGCCACATCCAATCACAGTTAGAATCATGCCCCTAGGGACACACTTAACCCCTCCCTCTCAAAACAAAGTTAACCCCTTCACTGCCAGTGTCATTTTTACAGTAACAGTGCATATGTATAGCACTGATTACTGTAGTAATGTCACTGGTAACCCCAAAAGTGTAAAAAAATGTCAGTCAAGGGTCCGATCTGTCCGCTGCAATGTCGCAGTCCCGCAAAATAAATTGCAGATCGCCGCCATTACTCGTTAAAAAAAAAACAACAAAAATGACAAAAATCTTTCCCTTAGTTAGTAAACGCAATAACTTTTGCGCAAACCAATCAAAATATGCTTTTTGCGATTTTTTCTTACCAAACATATGTAGCATAAAACAAATTGGCCTAAAATGTTAAACAATTTTGATTTTTACATTTTTTGGGGGGGGGAATTTCATAAAAAAAAAAATGTGAAAAATATTGTTATTTTTGCAAAATTGTCGCTCTTTTTTTGTTTATAGTGCATGATCAAAAAATCGCACAGGTGATCAAATACCACCAAAAGAAAGCTCTGTTTGTGGTAAAAAAAGGACGTCAAATTTAGGTTTAGGTACAGTGTCGCACGACCGCGCAATTGTCCATTAAAGTCACGCAGTGCCGAATCGCAAAATAGGCCCTGGTCAGGAAGGGGGTAAAATCTTCCGGGGCTTAAGTGGTTAATGAAAACCTGCTCCAGAGCGCTCTGGACCTCACACTGGGGTGAAGGTTCATCTTCCAACAGGACAGCCCCCCTCAGCACACAGCCAAGATAACAAAGGAGTGGCTATGGTACAACCCTGTGAATGTCCTTGAGTGACCCAACCAGAGCTTATACTTGAACCCGATCGAACATCTCTGGAGAGATCTAAAATTGGCTGTGCATCCATGCTCCCTATTCAACTTGATGGAGCTTGAGAGATCCTGCAAAGAAGAATGGGAGAATGCCCAAAAATACAGTGCCTTGCGAAAGTATTCGGCCCCCCTTGAACTTTGCGACCTTTTGCCACATTTCAGGCTTCAAACATAAAGATATAAAACTGTAATTTTTTGTGAAGAATCAACAACAAGTGGGACACAATCATGAAGTGGAACGAAATTTTTTGGATATTTCAAACTTTGTTAACAAATAAAAAACGGAAAAATTGGGCGTGCAAAATTATTTAGCCCCTTTACTTTCAGTGCAGCAAACTCTCTCCAGAAGTTCAGTGAGGATCTCTGAATGATCCAATGTTGACCTAAATGACTAATGATAATAAATAGAATCCACCTGTGTGTAATAAAGTTTCCGTATAAATGCACCTGCACTGTGATAGTCTCAGAGATCTGTTTAAAGTGCAGAGAGCATCATGAAGAACAAGGAACACACCAGGCAGGACCGAGATACTGTTGTGGAGAAGTTTAAAGCCGGATTTGGATACAAAAAGATTTCCCAAGCTTTAAACATCACAAGGAGCACTGTGCAAGCGATAATATTGAAATGGAAGGAGTATCAGACCACTGAAAATCTACGAAGTCCTGGCCGTCCCTCTAAACTTTCAGCTCATACATGGAGAAGACTGATCAGAGATGCAGCCAAGAGGCCCATGATCACTCTGGATGAACTGCAGAGATCTACAGCTGAGGTGGAAGACTCTGTCCTTAGGACAACAATCAGTCGTATACTGCACAAATCTGGCATTTATGGAAGAGTGGCAAGAAGAAAGCCATTTCTTAAAGATATCCATAAAAAGTGTCGTTAAAGTTTGCCACAAGCCACCTGGGAGACACACCAAACATGTGGAAGAAGGTGCTCTGGTCAGATGAAACCAAAATCGAACTTTTTGGCAACAATGCAAAACGTTATGTTTGGCGTAAAAGCAACACAGCTCATCACCCTGAACACACCATCCCCACTGTCAAACATGGTGGTGGCAGCATCATGGTTTGGGCCTGCCTTTCTTCAGCAGGGACAGGGAAGATGGTTAAAATTGATGGGAAGATGGATGGAGCCAAATATAGGACCATTCTGGAAGAAAACCTGATGGAGTCTGCAAAAGACCTGAGACTGGGACGGAGATTTGTCTTCCAACAAGACAATGATCCAAAACATAAAGCAAAATCTACAATGGAATGGTTAACAAATAAAAATATCCAGGTGTTAGAATGGCCAAGTCAAAGTCCAGACCTGAATCCAATCGAGAATCTGTGGAAAGAACTGAAAACTGCTGTTCACAAACGCTCTCCATCCAACCTCACTGAGCTCGAGCTGTTTTGCAAGGAGGAATGGGCAAAAATTTCAGTCTCTCCATGTGCAAAACTGATAGAGACATACCCCAAGCGACTTACAGCTGTAATCGCAGCAAAAGGTGGCGCTACAAAGTATTAACTTAAGGGGGCTGAATAATTTTGCACGCCCAATTTTTCAGTTTTTTTTTTGTTAAAAAAGTTTGAAATATCCAATAAATTTCATTCCACTTTATGATTGTGTTCCACTTGTTGATTCTTCACAAAAAATGACAGTTTTATATCTTTATGTTTGAAGCCTGAAATGTGGCAAAAGATCGAAAAGTTCAAGGGGGCCGAATACTTTCGCAAGGCACTGTAGGTGTTCCAAGCTTGTAGCATCATACTCAAAAAGACTTGAGGCTGTAATTGGTGCCAAAGGTGCTTCAACAAAGTTTTGAGCAAAGGCTATGAATACTAATGTACAAATTATTTTTTCATTTATTTTTAATAAATTTGCAAATATTTCCAAAAAAATTTTTCACGTTGTCATTATGCTGTATTGTTTGTAGAATTTTGAGGAAAATAATGAAATGTATACCATTTTGGAATAAGGCTGTAACATAGTAAAATGTGTCAAAAGTGAAGAGCTGTGAATACTTTTGGGATGCATTGTACTGCATAAAACTATCTACAAGCAAAACACAAATAAAAACTAAAAGCATTTGTTAAATAAGTTGTGGTCTAGCCACTCGCTATTTCATGAATACCAACTGGTTGTTAAAGCGGAGTTCCAGCCATTTACTCACCTGTCCAACGGTCCAGCGATGCGGCCGCCCGAAGCCTCGATCCTCTCCCTCGGCGCCGGCATCACTGCTGTGGGCACCCGGCTGTCACAGTTTGTGGCTTCACAGCCGGGTACCCACTGCGCATGCGCGAGTCGCGCTGCGCGCCGTGATTGGCCGGCAATCTTCTGGGACCTCTGACGTGTCCCAGAAGATTGCAGGGAGGGAGGGGTAGAGGAGAACTTCCGTTTAGGGCGGCGCTCCGAGCGGAAGTGGGAGCGGGTACCTCTCAAAACTCGGTACCCGCTCCCCCCCCAAAAAAATGACATGCCAAATGTGGCAAGTCAGGGGGTCAGGACTCCCTAAAGCGGAAGTTCCACTTTTGGGTGGAACTCTGCTTTAAGGAGCCAGCAACTGCCATGCGCTTAACAACCAGTGACTTATCTGCTGTCAGCAAGAATTCCAAGCTGAGAGATGAATGTAAACAGAACCCCCCCCCTCCAAAAAAAATCTAATCCATAGCAGGGTTTTGGGGAGGACCTCATGCCCAAAAAATGGCATGTGGTCCCCCCGAAAACCATACCAGAACCTTGTCCAAACATGAAGGCCTGGGGGGGGGGGGGGTGCTGCATGCTCCTTGATACCAAACCATACCAGGCCAGGCCACATGCTCCCTCATACCGGGGGGGGGGGGGGCACCCCTGGCAAAACACCTTGTCCCCGTGTTGATTAGGACAAGGGCCTCTTCCCCCCTGGAGAGAGGGGGTGATCTATCGGAAACTGGAAGCCCCCTCCAACCAGGGGGCCCACTGGGTCCCACCCCACACTATTTGAACGAGTAGGGGTATATATAGTACCCTTACTCATTCACCAAATAAAATGAAAAGGGTAAATAAAAACAGCACACACTTTTCGACAAATTCTTTATATTTTTTTAAAAAAAATGTCCCCTGAGGATGCACCGCCTTCTTCTGCTTCCTCAGACAATAGGTACACAAAAAGCGCTGTCCATCACTGTAGCTAAATGTTCATCCCTCAGGCTTCCTGCCTAGTGTGTGGCGGGATGGAATGGCAGTGGTGATGTGGAGAGACCCATGAACACAAGATCTTGAAATGAAAGCAGTGAAGCGCCTGCAATGATCAAGATGAGAGAGGAGAGAGCAACTAAGCGTTTTGACCTGTAGAAATGAAGGAAAAATGGGGAGCTTCTGGAAATAACTGTGTGATGCATAGTCTGTGCCCTCCTTTAACCAGTTATGGACCGGAAGGATGTGACCCTTAATGACCAGGCCATTTTTTGCTATTCAGCACTGCGTTAGTTTAACAGACAATTGCGCAGTCGTGTGACGCTGTACCCAAATAACATTTTTGTCCTTTTTTTTACCACAAATAGAGCTTTCTTTTGGGGGTATTTGATCACCTGTGCGATTTTTATTTTTTGCGCTATAAACAAAAAAATAGTTACAATTCTGAAAAAAGTCTTTCTGCTATATAACATTCCCCCCCCCTAAAAAAAAAAAAAAAAACGTAAAAATCAAATTTTTTCATCCTTTTAGGCCAATTTGTATTCTCCTACATATTTTTGGTAAAAAAAATCCCAATAAGCGTATATTGATTGGTTTGCGCAAAAGTTATCGCGTCAACAAACTAGGGAAAAGATTTATTTCATTTTTATTTTTTTTTTTTACAAGTAATGGCGGCGATCTGCAAATTATAGCGGGACCGCGACATTGCAGCGGACAGACATTTACTGACATTTTTTACACTTTTGGGGGGACCAGTGACATTACTACAGTAATCAGTGCTAAAAATATGCACTGTTACTGTAATAATGACACTGGTAGGGAAGGGGTTAACCTATGGGCGATCAAAGGGTACGTGTGAGCCTAGGGGGATGCTTTCTAACTGTGTGGGGGAGGGACTTGTGAAATTAGACCTGTGTTCCTATATAGAAGGATCACAGGGGCTCTATGATCATTTCAGAGAGAACAACGGTCAGCTGTGTTTACAACAGCTGACCATTCTTCTCTCTCAGCGGGAAGCGATCATGGGTGCCCAGCGACAATCGCACCCACCAGCCTCGAGGATCGGTATCCCCACTGCCTAGGGGGGGGGGGGGGGCGGCTGCACACCCCCAGAAGCGCTCCTGCGTACTCTCATTTGTCGGTTTGCGCAGCTGAGCCAGCCTTCCGAAGTGTATCTGCGGTGGACGGTCGGCAAGCAGTTAATAACGCTCATTGTAATGCCACCCATATTCCTGTCCTTTTAACAGGGTGACAGCAACCTGACGCCTGTGCAGCATAGGTGTCAGTTTGCTGTCACCATGTTAAAAGGACAGGAATATGGGTGGCATTACAATGAGTGTTATTAGGCTTGGTTCAAACTAGCCAAAGCTCTGAAAAGCGATCTGCAGTGGATCACTTATTTGAGTGTGACTCAAAGTCAAGCCAAATTCCATTTTTAGAATAGTGCTATTGTGCCACAACCACAAGCCAAGTGTTTAGCTCGCAGTTGTGGCACAGCCCTATTGACTTGAATGGAATCGAGTTTGCTAGTCAAGTCGACAAGCCACAGTACATTTTCTGCGGCCATGACGCAAAGTGCCAGTTGTATTTTAGACTTGAGGCTCAGCGGCCTATTTTTACTGCCCCCGACCATCCATGTGAAAGAGGCCTTAAAGGGAAAAATGATCTGTCTGCAAGCTCTGACCCTTTAAAGAACAATAGATGACCATTTATTTTGTGTCTTATGCACTCCTGAGCCCTATTCTCTGTACATACATATTACCTGATCTCTGCATTCTGTGTGTTACACAATCCTGACCTCTACACATTGTACATTACACATTCCTGACCCTGCATTCTGTGCCTTACATCTTATGAGCCCTACACTCTGTATATTACATAAACCTGGCAGCTGCATTCTGTACATAATATACACTATATTACCAAAAGTATTGGGACGCCTGCCTTTACACGCACATGAACTTTAATGGCATCCCAGTCCTAGTCCGTAGGATTAAATATTGAGTTGGCCCACCCTTCAGCTATAACAGCTTCAGCTTTTCTGGGAAGACTGTCCACAAGGTTTAGGAGTGTATCTATGGGAATGTTTGACCATTCTTCCAGAAATGCATTTGTGAAGTCAGGCACTGATGTTGGACGAGAAGGCCTGGTTCGCAGTCTCCACTCTAATTAATCCCAAAGGTGTTCTATCGGGTTGAGGTCAGGACTCTGTGCAGGCCATTCAAGTTCCTTCACCCTAAACTCGCTCATCCATGTCTTTATGGACCTTGCTGAATGAATGGGGAGTGATGCCACCCATAGACCTTCTAAAGGGCTTTCATTGTTGGATGTGTCCTCTGCACCCGTCTCCACAGCGAAGCCGCCGCTGACAGCTCAGCATTTGATTGGGTCGGTTAGGCTTTAAAAAAGGTATATATACTGATTCCTTTTTTACAAGGCTAGATAGGTTAGTATTCGATTGTGGATGTCTGAAGATGAAGGGATTTTAGTGTTAAGGTGGACTTCTACCTTAAGTTTTAACCCCCCCCTACTGTTAACACAGTTTTACCACCCCACTTCATAAATCTCCTATGAGTACCCAAGAGGGGCCCTGCCAGGTAGTTTGTACAGGGCCCCATGATTTATAATGTCAGCACTTTTGGTAGGACAGTATGGGGGAGAACTCTGATTCGCTGCATCAGTAGGCCAATTTGGCCCTGTAAGGAGAACGTGCATTGGGGGGGGGGGGGCAGTTTGAGAAAGTAGAGTTTATTGATGGGACCCACTGGTAGGAGAGAATGCTGGGGGGAGCCCACAGACAGCCGCTCCTGGGCGAATCCATGTACAGCGCTCGCTCTAAGGAGGCTAGGGGGCGAACACACGCCACCGGCAGTGGGGAAGCTGATGCCTGTGTCAGACGGCTTTGATTGCCGCCTGACACCCGCGATCGTTCCCCGCTGAGAGAGGACGGTCGGCTGTTGTAAACACAGCTGACTGTTCTTCTCCCTGGGAGGCTGTGGGCATGGTACAGGCGATGCAGGGGCTGCGGGCATGGTACAGGAGATGCAGAGGCTGTGGGTATGGTACAGGAGATGCAGAGGCTGCAGGCATGGTACAGGAGGTGCAGAGGCTGCGGGCATGGTACATAGGGTTGCCACCTCATCCCTATAAACCAGGACCCACATTAATTCCACAGGTTCTGTGGCTGATTAAGGTGGTAATTAAACTCACTTAGTGCCTTATGTGCATTATATCAGCCTCAGAACCGGTGTAATTCATATGCGTCCTGCATTGAAGGGATGAGGTGGCAACCCCAGTTCACACCTATGTCATCCAATTCCTATCCGAATTCACAGTACGCACTGCGATTTGTGAACTGATCTGGGGGTAGGGTTGCCACCTCATGCCTTTAACCACTTGCCGACCGGTCACGTTGACCGTACTGCGGCAAAGTGGTTCGTTATCGTCCAGCGACGTAGTACTACGTCGCTGGACTCCTCCCCCTGTAGGCGGCACTCGCGCGCCGCCGGAGGCCCGCTCCCGCTGTTTTCATTCACAGCGGGAGTCGGGCCAGGGGAGGAGCGGCGGCGATCGCCGCTGCTCTTCTCCGATCGTTGGGGAATCTAGTTTGGAGATCCGCCCGCCTGTGTAAACAGAGCGGGCGGATCTCCTCAGTGACAGGGAGTGACAGATCGCAGTGTTCAGCATAGCTGAACATCCAATCTGTCCCTGACTCACTCAGTCACCAGGCATACATTAACCCCTCCCTCTCCAATAAATTTAACCCCTTCCCTGCCAGTGTCATTTTTACAGTAACAGTGCATATGTATAGCTCTGATTACTGCAGTAATGTCACTGGCAACCCCAAAAGTGTCAAAAATGTCAGTCAAGGGTCCGATCTGTCCGCCGCAATGTCGCAGTCCCGCAAAACAAAAACATCGCAGATCACCGCCATTACTCGTTAAAAAAAAAAAAAACACCAAAAATGACAGAAATCTTTCCCTTAGTTAGTAAACGCAATAACTTTTGCGAAAAACCGATCAAAATACACTTATTGTGATTTTTTTTTTTTTTACCAAACATAGGTAGCAGAAAACAAATTGGCCAAAAATTAAAAAAAAATTAGATTTTTACATTTTTTTGGGGGGGAATATCATAAAAAAAAACGCTCTTTTTTTGTTTATAGCGCAAAAAGTAAAAATCGCACAGGTGATCAAATACCACCAAAAGAAAGCTCTGTTTGTGGGAAAAAAAGGACGTAAATTTCGTTTGGGTATGGCGTCGCACGACCGCGCAATTGTCAGTTAAAGTCGCACAGCGCCGAATCGCAAAAAGTGGCCTGGACGTAAGACAGCAAAATCCTCCGGTGGTAAAGTGGTTAAACCAGGACACATATTCATTACACCGGTTCTGAGGCTGATATAATGCACATAAGGCACCAAGTGAGTATAATTACCACCTTAATCAGCCACAGAACCTGTGTAATTAATGTGTGTCCTGGTTTAAAGGGATGAGATGGCAACCCTATGACTGGGGTGTCATTAACTTTGTATTGACACCCGCAGAGGGCAGTGTGGATTTGCAGGATTTCCCACATCGCACCAGTGTTAGCTGGCCCTAACAGGCTATACAAGTCAGATAAACAGCAATGATTCTCCTGCAGTGTCTTTTATATTGCGGATCAGAATTCCGATTGAGACACCTGTGGATAAACCTGACCCTTCACCTACAGATGTCTCAATGAGAATTCTGATCCACAATACAAAAGACACTGCAGGAGAATCATTGCTGTTTATCTGAGTGCAAGTTACTTGTCTAGTCGGCTCCGGTCCTCAGGGCCCACTAACAGGCCAGATTTTAGATATTACCTTGGGGAGATGCAGACTAGAGTACTGCAATCACTGAGCAGCAAATTATATCACCTGGGATGTATTTCAGTTATCTTGCAAATCTGGCCTGTTAGTGGGCCCTGAGGACCAGAGTTGAGATACATCTAGCCTGTTAAGAAGAGAGTCAATGGGAGGAGTGGAGACACAGGGGAGATGGTGGCTCTTTTAACCACCAGCACTATTGCTGATCATTATTATAGATAAGCAACAGGAGTCGGTGAGTCCCAGTGAGTGTGGGGAAGAGGGGGCATTTAACACATGGTGGTGATTGGGAAAGGGTCGCATGAACTTTTTCACAGAATTGGACTGTTTTTAAAATGTTTATTGTGTTTAACACTGGTGGAATGGATGACTGAAGTACAAGAGCACCTTTTAGTGCCAGTTCACATTATAGCGATGTCACACATCGCATGTGATTCGCACCACACTGCTGTGTAAATCCCGTGCAATGTAAATTCAGCCATACAGATTATATAGCTGAATTCACATCACATTCGGACCAAAGGCGTGCAGGACCCTTTTCCCTAAAACGTCTTTCAGGACAGCACCTTAGAGAGATGGCTCCTCCCTCTCCTCATCAGGAAACACCCCATCCACCAGATTTTAAAAGGAGGCTTCTCCCACCATTCATCAGTTTTTGTGTTTCCTCCGGCCGAGGAACACCTCTGTGGGGAGCTGGGCTCTTAAGGTGCTATCCTGAGAGACCGGGCTTCCTACGTCCACCTACCCTTTTTTGGAGACGATTGCTTCTCCCATTCACGCGACCGACTGCAGTGCATGGGCTCCTTCTTCCTCTTCAGTGCTCTAGGCTGAGTCAAGACCCCGCAGAGCACAGCCCTGGGAAGGCATCTTGGAGGAGCGGAACGATTTTTCTTAGGTTTCCGCCGCCTTTTTTTTTCAAATTTCTCCGGATCGAGTGACGCTCGTCCGGACCGGAAGTGAGGTTCCGGAAAGGGCAGCGTTCTGCAGGGGGCGTATGGCGTCATTTCCGCCGGACGCAGAGGAAGAAGGGAGGAGCAAGCTGGTGCCTTATTCCGGATCCGGTCCAGTGCAGGTGCGCTTTGGTCTCCGGAACCGGTACCGAAGCCACGGGTGATACCGCTGCCAAGCGATGGAAGCTTCTTCAGCGAGTGGGACAGGCACAGGCACCAGTAAGGCCCAGGTAAGGGGTATCTTTATATGGCCTATCTTACTGTGGGGTCTCTCTCCATCCCTTTTACTATCCCCCCGGTGGCTGGGGGCCTGTCAGGGCACATGGGACTTCCCTTTAAATGTCTTTCTGTGCACCTTTGGTGGCCCTGAGAATCAGGCTGACTTTTAAGAAGCATGTGTATGTTTTCCCATTCATGTCTTCCAGGCTAAAAGCTCTGAAACTGTTTTCAAGAGAAAGTGTCCTTCATGCAAAGCAAAGTTGTCGGAAAGTTGGAAAAAGACACTTTGCCAGGGATGTATTGATGCACTAGTAAAGGAAGAAGCATCTGCAGTTTGTGGCGATTTAGTCGCATCTGTGAGGAAGGAATTGGATGCTACCATCCAATCTTTTCGGTCATCCCTACAGGACCCTGCCCTGAGTCAGCCATCAGCCTCACTGTCCTCTCAGGGTTCACAATTGGTTCCTTCGGTGGGGACAGAAGGGGTTCCTTCCACCCAAGGAGATAATTCCCCCTCACATTCCAAGGAGGATTCAGAGGAAGAAGAGGAGGGAGGGGCACAAAGCAGGCCCACTAAATACAAACTATCCTTAGAGCAAGTGGATGGTCTCCTGAGGGCAGTTTACATCACCCTGGGTCTAGAGGAGGAAAAGAAGGAACTGTCCCTACATGACAAAATGTATGCAGGCTTGGAAGAGCCTAAGGGCCGTATCTTCCCAGTGCATCAGACCATCTCAGATGCAATAAAACATGAGTGGGCTGATCCGGAAAAGAAAACCTTCTTCCCTAAAGCCTTTAAAAGGCGATTTCCTTTTGATGAGGACCCAGGAGCTCCCTGGAATAAGATGCCAAAGATTGATGCAGCCTTCTCCCAGGTTTCTAGGTCAACAGACCTAGCATTTGAAGACATGGGAATCCTGAGGGATCCCATGGATAAGAAGATGGACCAGCAACTTAAGAGATCCTGGCAATCCATCATGGGGAGTCTGAAACCTGCCATGGCAGTAACCTGTGTGTCCAGGAATCTGGAATACTGGCTTAGCCAGCTAAAAGCACACATCACAGCAGACTCACATAAACAGGAAATTTTGGATTCCTTTTCCACGCTCTCCACGGCCATAGCCTTCATTGCTGACGCTTCAGCAGAGTCAGTGAAGATGACAGCAAGATCTGCAGCTTTATCCAACTCAGCCAGAAGGGCTCTTTGGTTAAAGACATGGCCTGGAGATACAGCTTCTAAAAATAAGCTGTGTGGACTTCCTTTTCAAGGGGATCTACTATTCGGGCCTGGGCTAGACTCTGTTCTAGATAGAACAGCAGACAAAAAGAAGTCTTTTCCTGTGAAGAAGAAACAGGCAGCAAAGAAGCTTTTTCGACCTCAAAAAGCTCAGCAAAATAGCAGACCCCAGGAGAAGAGAAGAAACTGGTCGACACAAAAACCCAAAGGGAAAGGAGGTGTTCTCTTCCATCCTCCTGTGTCAACCAACAAAACACAATGACAAGACATTGCCGGTGGGAGGAAGATTGAGGGAATTCCTCCCCTATTGGGCAGCCATAACAGAAAATCAATACATTCTGGGTATGCTGTCCCAAGGCTACAACATAGAGTTTTCCGAGACGCCACCCGAAAGGTTCTTTGTCACAAACCTCCCAAGAGATGCAGAAAAAGCCTTGGCTATGATGGACCTGTTAAAGGACCTGAGGCGACAGGGAGTTGTCTGTCCAGTTCCAGTGGAGGAACAACATCAGGGATTTTATTCCCACATATTTTTGATAAAGAAACCATCGGGGGATTTTCGTCTTATACTGAATCTGAAACCATTAAACAGGTCAGTTCTGTACAAAAAGTTTAGAATGGACTCAATTCTTACAGTCAGAACCCTGTTAACAAAAGGATGCTTCATGGCATCAATCGACTTAAGGGATGCTTACCTACATATCCCTATTGCCCCTCGCTCACAGAGATTCCTAAGGTTGGCAGTAAATCTGGGAAAGGAAATGCTCCATATCCAATTCAAAGCACTCCCTTTCGGGCTATCATCCTCCCCTCGTATTTTTACGAAGGTAATGGCAGAGTGTCTAGCTCCCCTCCGCCTTCAGGGAATCTCTGTGGTGCCTTACCTGGACGACCTGCTTTTCTTTGCCCCGTCAAAGGAAAAACTTCAAGAGGACCTGCACAAGGCAAGAGGTCATCTAGAAGCTCTGGGATGGATAGTGAACATCAAGAAATCGAATCTCACACCGGCTCAGCGGGTTCAGTTCCTAGGGTTTCAGTTATGCTCTGTGGAACAAAGAATCTTCCTACCAGAAGACAAACAGGTCAAAATACAGAATTTGGTAGCAAGGCTACAAACAAATCAGTGGTGGTCGATCAGAGAGATCATGTCAGTCCTTGGAAACCTGACTGCATCAATTCCAGCTGTCCAATGGGCAAGGCTGCATTTTCGACCACTCCAATATTTCCTTCTCAGAATCTGGGATCACAATCCAGAGACTTTGGACTTAAAGGTAAAAATCCCCACCAAGGTCAAGAGGTCCCTTTGGTGGTGGAGAAATCGGATAACCTTGTCTCAGGGTTTGGCCTGGTCCTTCCCGGCAGACCAGAGGTTAACAACGGATGCCAGCAGGTGGGGGTGGGGAGCCCACTGGAACCAAAACCTGGCACAGGGGGTTTGGTCTCAGACCGAGACAAGAAAATCCTCAAATTGGAAGGAATTAAAGGCAGTCGGCCTAGCCCTAACTGCCTTCTCTCAAAATCTTCAGGGGACTCATGTTCAAGTCCTTTCAGACAACGCCACTACAGTGGCATATCTAAACAAGCAAGGGGGCACAAGAAGCAAAACCCTACAGCTTTTGGCAACGGAAATTCTGCAATGGGCGGAAAGGCAGTTACTTTCCTTGTCAGCAATCCACCTAAAAGGTACACTAAACAGTGTGGCGGATTATTTAAGCAGGCAGAAGATCCGAGAAGCAGAATGGAGCTTGAACCCAGAAGTCTTTATGTTGATAACCAAGACTTGGGGAAAGCCAGAGGTGGATCTGTTTGCAACGAAAGAAAACGCAAAACTTCCACTTTACTTCTCACTCCACAGAAACGACAACTCTCTGGGAGTAGATTCCCTGGCACATCCCTGGAGGTTCAGGTTGGGGTATGCCTTCCCCCCCTTCCAGCTCATTCCGTTGGTATTGAGAAAAATCCAAATGGAAAGAGCCTCAGGGATCCTGATCACACCTTATTGGCCCAAAAGGGTTTGGTTTTCGACTGTCCTTCAACTATCAGTCAAACCTGCTTTTCAGCTCCCTCTTCATCAAGACCTACTGCTTCAAGGTCCAGTCTATCATCCAGAAGTGGAAAAGCTAAAGCTCACCGCCTGGTATCTGAGGAGCAACTGCTGAAAAGGAAAGGATTTTCAGACGCATTAATTGCTACTCTACTTTCCAGTAGGAAAAAAGTCACAAGGAATATATATGCAAAAGTTTGGAAGACATATAATACCTGGTGTGAATCGAAAGATCAAAAATTGAACAGTATTACTTCAATTTTGGAGTTCCTACAGGAGGGCGCAGGAAAAGGTTTGGCAGTAAGTACCCTCAAGGTACAAGTTACAGCCCTGGGGGTATTCTTGGAAAGGCCCATTTCTTCAGAATCTTTAATCATCAGATTCTTCAGGGCCCTTACCCGCTCCAGACCAGTGCCTGTCAGAAGCTTCCCCAAATGGGACTTGTCGGTGGTCCTTCAGGCCTTCACAAAGGAACCTTTTGAACCACTAGAAACGGCTACACTAAAAAACCTTACCCTCAAGACGGTCTTCTTGGTGGCAATAACATCAGCAAGAAGAATCAGTGAATTACATGCTTTATCAGCTATCGAACCTTTCTTGTCCATATATCCAGACAGGATAATTCTCAAGACGGATCCAGGGTTTCTCCCAAAAGTAGCTTCAACGAGAAACCGCTCACAAGAAATTGTGTTACCTACCTTCTGCCCTAATCCATCAGGAGATAAGGAAGAAAGCTTTCACTACCTAGATGTAAGAAGGGTTCTTATACACTACTTGGAGGTTACTAAAGAGTTTAGATCATCAAACTCTCTTTTTGTTCTTTTCTCTGGCAACAAAAAAGGTCGCCAGGCATCAAAAGGATCAATAGCCAGATGGCTCAGATCCGCTATTTCAGAGGCTTACTCCCAAATGAAATTGTCTCCCCCGCAGGGGATCAGAGCTCACTCTACTAGAGCGTTAGCCACTACATGGGCAGAGAAAGCTGGTGCCACTCCAGATCAAATCTGCAAAGCGGCTACGTGGTCAAGCTACTTTACATTTGCAAGACACTATAGGTTGGACCTTTTGGCAGCTGAAGATCAGGCTTTTGGCAGAAAGGTCCTGCAAGCTGTGGTCCCTCCCTAAATTGAGTAAGTCTCGATAATCCTCTCTAAGGTGCTGTCCTGAAAGACGTTTTAGGGAAAATTCAAGTTAGACTTACCGGTAACTTGTTTTCCAATAGTCTTTCAGGACAGCAGGAGGATCCCACCCTATTGTATAAAATGTATTGCTGTGATTAACCATATCTGTTTATGTGTTCCAGCATGGGCCGGAGGTACTCTTCTACAAACTGATGAATGGTGGGAGAAGCCTCCTTTTAAAATCTGGTGGATGGGGTGTTTCCTGATGAGGAGAGGGAGGAGCCATCTCTCTAAGGTGCTGTCCTGAAAGACTATTGGAAAACAAGTAACCGGTAAGTCTAACTTGAATTTTTTTGGTCCGCGCCAGAATCTGATCGCATGGGTGTTCACACCTATGCGATCCGAATTGACAGTTCACACTGCGATATGCAAACTAATCTGGGGGTGTCATTAACTTTGTATTGACACTCCCAGCTGTTTGCACATGGCAGTGTGAACTGCCTGCGAGACAGGTGCGATGCGGGAACACGCAGTGGATTCGCAGGGTTCCCGCATCGCACTAGTGTGAACCGGCACTTAGTTTTTTTTTTTTGCATGTTTATTTTTTGATTACGTCTTCAATAATATCAGATATTGGTGAAGGTCATGTTCATATATGGCTCATATTAACACTTTATATGGGTTAGCACTTATGGTATGTACACAGCTCTACCTTGGATCTGAGTGGCTATGCCAATTTAGATGTGTGAAGGTGATATGTATGTCATGTAATATTTGCACAAATGGTTATAAAACCTATGCTAAGAAGAAAAATAAAATGGTGCACAATGGGGTGGATTTACTAAAGGTAAATAGTCGGTGTACTGCAAGTGCAGTTGTTCTAGTTCTCATGCAAGGAAAATAAAAAAACCTGCATTTTTGCTTGCACATGATTAGATGATAGAAATCAGCATTCATTTTAGAATCTTCCCCTTAGATCTATTCTAGAGCAACTGCAATTCCAAATATTTAGACATGTGCATGACGAAAAAATTAGTTTTGTTTAAATTAGTTAATCTAGTTATTTCGTTTCGTTCATTCGTTCGATTTGGAATTTTATTTTCGAA
The DNA here is from genome assembly GCF_965119305.1 of Pelophylax lessonae. NCBI lineage: Eukaryota > Metazoa > Chordata > Amphibia > Anura > Ranidae > Pelophylax > Pelophylax lessonae. The sequence continues at coordinate 746 of NW_028119414.1, read as the reverse complement.
TTTTCTTCGAAATTACAGTTTTTTTCGATAAACTTTGAATTATACGAATGAAAAACTTTACTTTTTAATTTTTTTTTTCGATTTGAATGTGGCAAAGTGAACAAACAAAAGAAAATTCCTCATCAAATTATTACACTTTAACGAGGTTGTAAACCCGATTTTTTTTTTTTTTTTTTTTTTTTTTTTTTCACCCTGAAAGAGAAACACATAATGAGTTAGCATGCATCGCATACTAGCTCATTATGAAATACTTACCTTAGAACGAGCCCCCGTCGTGCCGTCCGCTCACCTCCTATGATGGGCGACATGTTCGCTCCCTGTGGGAAACATGGGTACAGTAGCCCATTCAAATGCATAGGCTAGGCTACTATGCCCATGCAAACATGACATGCACCACCCACACAGATGTGAACCTAGACCACATGTTGACCTTTTTTTATTTATCTATTAGAGGCAGGGTGGATTAGTTAGTGCCGGTTCACACTGGGGCGACCTGTGAGGCGACCTGGTCGCCTCACAGGTCGCCGCAGGTCGCCTCCCATAGGGAAGCTGCGGACCCGTTCTAATAGGAGCGACACAAGTCGCTCCGACCTAGAAAAAGGGTCCGGAGCTTCTTTGGGGCGACCCAGAGGCGACCGCCATAGACTTCAATGTTATGAAGTCCGTGGCGGCCGCTCCGAGGTAGCGGCGCGCTGCTCGCACCGCGACCTCGGAGGTCGCGGTGCGAAGTAGCGTCGCCCCTATGT